>NC_086320.1:17802225-18039725 GCF_036172605.1 Pelobates fuscus
TGGACACACAGGAACAGAGGTGTTGAGAGCCATGCTCAATGAGCTTACATGCTAGATGGAGTGGGGCAAAATTACACAAAAAGGTAAGGATATTATTAGACTAGTGACAGTTGCAGAAGAGGAATCAGTCTGGAGCTATTAACAGTTTAATTGATACGCTTTTATGAAGAAGTGGGTTTTTAACGATTTTTTGAAGGTGTGGAGACTGGGTGAACATCTAACAGAGGAGGGAAGTGAGTTCCACAAGAACAGTGTGCCCTCGAGAAATCTTGAAGGCGAGCATGAGAGGTGGGCGTACGGACAGAAGATAGACGTAAGTCTTCAGCAGATCGTAAGGGCCTAGACAGGACATACTTGTGTATAAGGGAGAATAGATAGGTGGGAGCAGCATTATGTTGACATTTTAAAGCAATAACCATAATGTTAAATTGAGCGCTATATTTTATAGGAAGCCAATGTAGGGACTGACAGAAGGGTGAGGCATGTGAGATGCGGGTGATCACATGGCCGGGGGGGTGCAGATCAGCCCCAGGGGGAATGCCTGGGATGCCAGGTGAGTACCCACATTGTGATCGCCAGTGGGGGATGATCAGATAAGTGCCTATTTGCGATCGGAAGTACCATGTACGTCCGCGGCTGTTAACAACCGTTTTTTGTCGGACGTACCTGGTACATCCGAGATCGGGAAGGGGTTACAGGGGTTACAAAACTGTATTACTAATGCTATAGTGTGCCTCCCACTTTAGATTCCACCCTACCCGGTGATTAGAGGGCTAAACAAAATTTCACTTACCTCTTTCCACTGCCGAGGTCCCTCGGCTCTGGATCGATCTCCTCCTCAAACGATGTCAAGCCAATGGGGAAAGCACATTGAATAAATTATTTCTTATGGGGATGTAAAAGACACTGGATATACTCATGCAAAGGGCAAGGATGTCCAATGTCATTTCACAGTTAAACTCCATGAGACTCCAAGAAGCTTCTCCAATGGCTGTCAGGAGCATGTCAATTAGAGGCAGTCTTAACCCTTAAATGAAACCTTTTCAGTTTCTCTAAAACTGCATGTTTTATATTGCAGGGTTAAGGGGGCAGGGATCAATGAGATGATGTGGTCTGGGTACCTCTTGTGTCCCTTTAACCCCTTAAGGACCAAACTTCTGGAATAAAAGGGAATCATGACGTGTCACACACGTCATGTGTCCTTAAGGGGTTAAGGGGTTAAAGCAAAAGTTTGTATATATTATAGTATATGGTTCGTATCCCTGTGTAATGTATACTTATATAAGTAAATATTGTACATAAGTGTTTCTTCTGGCTTAGCCTTGCTCCACAGAGGGTGGGCATATTTATGTTCTTTAGTCAGAAGCACTACTACTATATTTATATATTACATATTTAATTTTCCTTCTATTGGTTAATGTTTCTTTTCTTTTTTTTTTGCATCGATTAATTATTTATGAATTTTTTTAAAGTATTATAAAATATTGAAATATAAAAAAAATGTCATACTTAATCCCTAAAGGACCAAGGCTTTTTTTGAAATGCAAACTATTTGTGACCAAGGCCTTTTTGGCACTTTTATCAAGCGTTCATTCTACACTATTTCACCCTTACTAGGTAAGTGCCCCCATACGTATTATACGTATTATACAGTATATAATATTTTAAACAAGAAATAGAGCTTACCTTTGGTACCCTATCTGTATCCATACATTATATTAAATAAGTAAAAAAGTATTGAAAATTTAAAAAATTATAAACATTTTCTGTCTCAGTTCTGCATATAATTATTTCCACACACCACGTGCAACTAAAGATTCACAAATTAGTCCAGATTGTTAAAATGCCCAATGTGTCTAGGATTTCCATACATTTTTAGAAGTTAAAAAAACAAATATTGCCTGGAGTGAACTACGGTTTTAAAACTAAATCTTTGAAAAATGTGGCATGCTGAGATTACAATTTTTAGAGTAGTCGTAGAATACAAAACCACTACACACAAGTAGTATTTATTTGTATTAAGTACATCTTTTAGGCTGTGTAACTAAGAGCATTTTGACACTTTTCATTTGACCTCTTTATCACCAACCTCAGTTAAAATCTAAAATTTATTTTGATGTTTCACACTTTTATTTTGACCATGCTACTGTTCCAAAACTGTAAACAACCCATATTTGTATTCTGCTACTGTTTTCAAATTACCCCAAATGGATACCATCTCCCCTTATCCAACCCGTAATCTAACCCCTTATCATATCTCTAATCTAAGTACAAATCCTGCCCCTAATCCAGCCCCTTCTCCCACCCCTTAATCCCCACTCCCTAATCCTACCTCAGAGGGATTCCCTCTGCAGAGGTCAGTGCTGACATCACCAGAGTGATTTCACATTTCACTAAGTACAGAGCATTCTGTGTAGGAGATCAATCTCTAATGTTGCAAAAACTGTAATCAGTGCTGTGCAGTTGGCAAAGTACACCAGCCATCACTGGGAAGAGAGACAAGTCAGGGGACCTCACGAGGGTCCTTTCAGACCCTGGCAATCTTCCTCATCATGGGGGTAGTCTCAGTATCACCGAGTGCAGTCGCTCAAACATGGTATTTAAATGGATTTAAAGGGCTGTGTGCCACCTTCCTTTGTCTCCTCTATCATCTAATTGTGGCCTTAGATGATAGAGGAGACACTAGATATCACAAGATACTTGGAGCTCTCTGTTTATGCTGGGACAGGATGTGGGCAGATGGTTAACAAGGGGGCCAGGATAGGTTAAACATGCTGATTAGGGACAATATAAAGATTGGGGCACAGACATGAAGAGGTTGCTAGCCAAGTGCTAGGATTTCAAAGTGTGTCCATAAGGTTATAAGAAGCTGGTGTTTAATCACCAACAACAGTCATTAAAGACTGTGTAATATAGGTTTGTGAGCAACCAATAATAAGTGGGCTACAGTATCCGAGATGGGAACTAATGATGGCATGAACAGGTGTTTTATTCTGAGTTAGAAATGGGCACATGCTGACTATAATCTGAAAGAGCATTACTGCTATTAGGTGTGGGGATTGAACGTTATAGGGATTGCATAATTACACCATGGCTGTGCATGTGCCATGAACAGATAGTTCATGACAATCACTAATAGAGACTGATCGAGGATCGTTAGTGCTCAATAAGAAAGAAGTTCTTTTTTGAGTTTGAAGAAGTAGTGAAAGAAAGTGTACTATGTTAGATAATATGGAATAGAAGGCATTACATTTATTTGATGAGTTTGTTTCTGAGCTGTTATATTATCACAAAAGCCTCTGTGATGCACCCACTGAGGATGAGCTGTAAAGCTGTGATGAAAGAACTTAAAGTTTTTGGGATACAAGTATCTTCTTTGTTCTGTTTTGTCAATCATTTCTCTGCAATCTAGATTTTATGCATCTTTTTGGTGGAATGCCCCACTGTATGAGGGAAGTGCTAATGCCATTGTACAGAACACTGGTGAGACCTCACTTTGAGTATTGTACGCAGTACTGGAGACCGCATCTGCAGAAGGCTATTGATACTTTGGACAGAGTTCAGAGAAGGGCTACTAAACTGGTTCATAGATTGCAGGATAAAACTTACCAGGAAAGGTTAAAGGAACTTAACGTGTATAGCTTGGAGGAAAGACAAAACAGGGGGGATATGATAGAAACATTTAAATACATAAAGGGAATCAACACAGTAAAGGAAGATACCATATTTAAATAGAGACAACTACCACAACAAGAGGACATAATCTTGAATTAAAAGGTCAAAAAAGCTTAAAAATAGTATAGTATTACTTTACTGAGATGGTAGTGGATGCATGGAATAGCCTTCCAGCTGAAGTGGTAGAGGTTAACACAGTGAGGGAGTTTAAGCATGCGTGGGATAGGCATAAGTCAATCCTAACTATAAGATAAGGCCAGGGACTAATGAAAGTATTTTGAAAATTGGGCAGACTAGATGGGCCGAATGGTTCTTACCTGCAGTCACATTCTATGTTTCTATGTTTTTCAATACAGGTAAAAGCAAATGTAGTTATTAGTTCCATTTAACCATAAAATAAATCAAATCTGTCTTTTGTGAATCCGCATTCACAAAAAAGGCTATTTGAACATTTTTATTTTTGTATCATTGTTTATTGAGTTTCAAAGCATATAATAAAAACATACAGGTTGATAAGAGACAATGCGTCAAGACAGTAATATCAATAGTCAGTGAGGGCTTCTACACCATACATATGCATGACATTGTAGCCAAGCAACACTTCCAAGTATCAGTTAAGTGTGCATTCACATTCATTAGCATATAGTATGTAAGATTGCACCCTCTGTTCCCTGTGTTGTTTGATATGGTAGCCTATAAGATATTAGTTAGCAATGTACCACTTGGGGAGGGGGATTAGGGGTACAGAAGAAAAAGAATGGAGGGGGGGAGTCAACACTCGTCAGTCTCTTAATCCATAATAGTACTCCATTCTCTGTTTTCTGATTTCCTGTGATCAGGCGTTAAAGACCATGGGTATATCCCCTAGGTCACTGCACTTTATTGGTAATTCCCAAGGTCAATGTGATGTGTCCATCTCTATATGTGGAAAAACCCTGGCAGTCACAGTATTCTTCTGTAGGGCTGTTAGGCGCCAAAGCGCTCTTCGGTGTAAAAATCCACCCACTGTTGCCACGTGCCTTTAACCCCTTAAGGACACATGACATGTGTGACATCGCATGATTCCCTTTTATTCCAGAAGTTTGGTCCTTAAGGGGTCAAAGGAGCTATACTGATCGGTTGACTCTATTGCCATGCGTTCATATGTGTAGAATACATTAATTTTCTCTAGGAGGTGGGCCTTAAGGGGCATATTTGTTGTTTCCAGTGGAAGGCGATCATGTCACGTGCCACCATTATGATTAATGCTCCTTTTTGATTGGAAGTTTTAGGCATTTTGCTAGAGAGAAGAAGAAATAAGCATGTTTTTATACTAGTCTTTATTTCTTGGAGCCCCAGGGTTCACAAAGTGTGTGCAATGGTGTCCCATAGTGGGGCTATGGTTTGGCATTGCCCCCAGATATGTACCATATTGCTCTCATCTTGGTGACAGCGCCAGCATTTATTGGTGGTGGCGGGATACATCTTATGTAATTTTTGTGATGTGAGATTCCATCTGTAGATAGGTTTTATGTGTGCCTCCATTTAATGGAGGTGATCCAGTCCTGGGGGGCTAAACCGCAATTGGCTTCTAAAAACATTGTTTAAAAAGGGGAAGGGTGTGCCTGGCACTGTTTCTCTCAATGTTTTATGCTTTGGGGCTTCTCGGCTTCTTCCAGCATCTATCATAGATATTGCGGGCTACAACATTTAGAGATTGGGTAGGTGCAGCCTGTGGTTGCATCTGAGGCATGATAATACTCTTTAATTGTAAGTATTGAAAAACATATGAATTTTGGTAAATGTTTTTTGTTAAAAGTGTTTTGCTGTTCTGGAAAAGTATACTCTCCGCATCACGGCAGACCTCCTCAGTAGTGATTATTCCTTTACTATGCCAAGAGTTAACATATTTAAAGATTTGTAAAAATAAGAAATCCCTAAACTGCATGATATACTCACATTTTTGTTTAATTGCTAGCTAAATTATTATAAATAAACAAAATTATAGTTGATAAACAACCTATCAACACCCAGTGATGAAAGAAAATATGGTATAATTCACAGCATTGATTGATGTCCACATATAGATGGTAATAATACAGCACACACTAATCCACAAAAAATAGATATGACCATACATAGTGTTATATATATATATATATATATATATATATAAAAGTGGTATATTTATACTCACAAGTGTAAAGCAGTACCAGGCTCTATATAAACAGCTTCTAGGTGCCAATACTGGCTATGATTATTCATCCACAGGCAGGCTTGAAGTAGATCCCAAAAACCATTGTATTAAGTAAAATATACTTTACAAAAGAAACAGGAAATATAAAAGAAGTGTGTAAAAAAACGGCATCAAAATATACACTACTGCAACCAAATTGAAGTCCTTTATAATGTGCAGACGCGTTTCAACTTTAGGTAGAAACATAGAATGTGACGGCAGATAAGAACCATTCAGCCCATCTAGTCTGCCCAACAGTCCTCCTCAGTGCAGTGATGGGCGCTCCTGTTCCTCTGTCTCTTATAAGGTCTTCCACTGATTGCAGAAGTCTTCTCACCTGTTGCCACGCTGGTCTATTTCCTGGTCGCGTTGTTGACCATGCCCCCTCTCAGTCACGTTTGTGTGTCATTCCCAGCTGTGACGTATCACCATTTTTTCATTCATCACTGGGTGTTGTTTATGATAGGTTGTTTATCAACTATAGTTTTATTTATTTATATGAATGTTAAGGTGATTGAGGAAACACTTAAAATCATATACATACCATTCAACCAATTTGAAGCGCCTATACACCTACTGTTTTATAGTGTTATTTGTTGTGTAGCTAAATTATTAGTTTATATTTTTAATGTAAAATGTGTTGATAAAAGTTTGATATGATAGTTTCTTCACTGATCTGCATTTTAAAATGTTTTTTTTTTTTTTAAGCTATATTATGTTTTCTTGAAATAGGCAGGACCTTGGACACATGCACTTTTCAATTTTGTATTGATTAAAAAATGTGATGGATCTTTAAAAAGGGGGGGGAGAAAAAGTTGCATACAAGCAAAAAAATCAAAAAAATCAATACTTCCAGAAGATCTTTGCTTCATAAATAAATCTCCCTAGTGCTTAAATATTTAACTCAACGATATTCTTCATTTCTCTACCCTTTGATTGAAATGATTTCAGTTTTTCAATTTGCTTTTCCTCCAAAACTGACCCTGTTCTATAAATATGTGTAATTTCATGATTATTACCATCTACCACTAATAGAAAATAATATATATAAGAGCATTGGAGATTGCTGGAACTAATCTCAACCATATTACCATATTGTCATATTAGATACAAAAGAAAATTATAATTCCTAAAATTCCTTAATCAACCTTAATTGTGCATTCACTGGTACAGCTATAGTATAGGTAAATAATAAAAATACAATTAATCTTCTTAAAACTCGAAAAAATTGTAAACAAAAATTAAAATACAGTGCAAAATTAGAAAAATGATTACTGTGAGAGTGTCTCCAATCTCTGTAATACTCAATTTCCCCTATCAGACCACTACCTCCTATCATTTGTTCTCGAGTGCCCCCACACCCAATACCTTCAACCTAACCCCCTCTAACGTAGGAGGAATCTGATTTCTGTTGACCTCCAGCAACTCTCAGCTGATCTCCATTACAAATTCTCATCCATCCCTACCTTCTCCTGTCCCTTTCTGGTTACCTCCTCATATAATGCTACCCTCACCTCTGCCCTTGACGCTGCAGCCCAGCTCCAAGCAGGCTCCTGAAGGAGGGTGCGCATCCAACTCATATGACTCACTTCCTAAATTCCAACTCCCTCCTCGATCTTCTTCAATCTGGCTTTTGCCCCCTTAACTCTACTGAGACTGCTCTTATTAAAGTTACACATTACCTAATCACTGCCAAATCCAAAGGCCACTTCTCCATACTAATTTTTCTTGACCTCTCTCCTGCCTTTGACACTGTTGATCATGCCTCCTTCTCCTAACTCTTCAATCTCTTGGTCTCTGTGACACAGCCCTCTCATGGTTCTCTTATCTCTCCCAGTGCTCCTTTAGTGTCTCTTTTTCCAACAGCACCTCCTCGTCCTATCTCAGTCGGAGTCCCTCAAGGTTCAGTTCTTGGTCCCCTTTTGTTCTCTCTATATTGAGTCTTTTGGCAAACTCATTCATTCATTTGGATTCCACTACCACGCTGACTAAAGCCAGATATATCTCTCATCCCCTGACCTCTCCCCGGCTGTCCTCCAACGTGTCACCAATTGCCTTTCTTCTATCTCTGATTGAATGTCCTCCCGCTTTCTGAAACTCAATATCTCTAAAACAAAAAGTTTCTTATTTTTCCTCCTCATAACACTGATCCTCCTCCGTCACTCTCCCTACAGGTTGACTGTACCTGCCTCACCCCATCCTTTCAAGCTCACTGTCTTGGGGTCACTTTTGATCCTGGCCTTATCTTTGCGCCTCAAATCCAGTCTATTGCTAAAACCTATCGATTCCAACTTAAAAACATTGCCTGCATACGCCCCTTTCTTATGCAAGATTCTGCCAACGAGCTTGTTCATGCTCTAGTAATCTCTTGCACGATTAGTGTAATTCTCTCCTAATTGGTCTCCCCAGTGGCTGTACTGCCCCCCTACAATCTGTGGTGAATGCTGTTGCTAGGCTGATCATTCTGTCCTGTCACTCCTCTCACACCTTACCCCTCTATTGATCCTTACACTGGCTTCCTGTCCCCTACAGGTGTCAATTTAAAAAACTAACCCTTACCTATAAATCTATAACCAACTCTAGCCCCTCTTTAACTTCTTCAATGATTCATAGGTATGCCCCCTCTCGGTCTCTATGCTCTACTAGTGACCTTCTCCTGTTTGCTGCTCGCACCCATACTGCAAATGCACGCCTGCACAACTTCTCACGGGCTTCTCCTTTGCTTTGGAACAGCCTGCTTCCCCCTTTGAGACTCTCCCCTAATCTACAATCCTTTAAGATGTCCCTCAAAACCCATCTTTTCAGGATTTCTTATGGCCTCCAAGAGTAACTTATATCTCTCAAACCTTCCTCTTGCTCTCTCCTAAAGGGCCACACTCCATTCTCACCTCCAGTTCTGCTACTTTTCCACCATGTCTATTTGCTGTATCTCTCAATGCCCTTCCTATTGTGTTTTTATACCCCACCTCCTCTAGACTGTAAGTTAGTTTGAGCAGGGTCCTCAACTACCTATTGTTCCTGTAACATTTCATTATTGTCTCATTTGGTAAATTCCCCTTTTATTGTAAAGCTCTGCAGAATAAGCTGGCGCTTTATATATACCAATAATAGTAATAATAACAATTTATGGAATGAAGACCAGCATGAAACTATTTTGTTGTAAATATTAATCATAAGCTTATTATGTGCGGGGGGGCGTGGCCAACTGCTGACTGATATGGACGCACATTGAAATCGCTCCTACGGACCCACTTGCAATCCACAATAATCGGAGAAAATAGACTGACATGGGCAACCCTAAAAAGCACCCCCACACCCAAGGGAACTCGGGGAAGACGCCCGGAGCAAAATCGGGATCTTTGACCTGGTACTTTAAGGACAACGCTGACCGGGTAACGGAGGCCGCGGCCGCGGCCTCGAGTATAGAAGAGCCTGAATCCCACATGGCCTCTAACCCTCCTAGTCCCTCCTATTCCGAGAGCTCACAATCTCTTGACAAAAATGAGGACATGGATATCAAACAACTAATAAGGAACTTACCATCGAAATCGGATATTCAACAAATGCTGAGCAAGCTAGAAGTTTCCTTCCACGCTAAAATGGAGGCGATGGGCTCCGACGTCAATCAGCTCACTCTACGAGTGACAGATCTGGAAGAGGAAAGAGATGTCATACAATCTCAAATGGCAAACATTTCCTCTACTTTAGACTCACACATCCACAATTGGGCCTCAACGCAACGCCACATTGACGACCTCGATAACAGGGGTCGCAGGAATAATCTGAGAATCAGGGGGATCCCTGAGACTCAAGGTGAGGACGTCCCAAACCTTCTTACAGAACTATTTAATCTGCTACTAGAAGCCCCTGTTGAAAATCCAATACTATTAGACAGGGCACACAGATCGCTTCGCCCCAGGGGTCTGAATCCAGAGTCACCGAGAGATATAATATGCAGATTCCACTACTTTACAATAAAGGAAAAAGTGGTGAAAGCCTTGAGAGACACTTCACAACCACTGCTCTTTCACGGCAACACTATACAAATTTTTCCGGATCTCTCTTGGTATACTCTCCAGGCGAGGAGAGCCCTCAAACCAATAACGGATATAAGATACAGATGGGGATTCCCCTTTGCACTGATAGTATCCTCAAAAGGTTCGGTCTACTCTATTTCATCTATTTTGGACATACCTCCCTTCCTCAGCGCCTTGAACCTGCCAGCCACGCCAGTCATAGACTGGAACTCGCCTCCTCCAAACCAGGACGCAATATATCCTTCTCAACGCCCGAAAGGCAACACGCCAGCCACGAAGAGGCGCACAGATCAGAGGCTCTTCTCGCCGAACAGACGGAATGTCAACTCTCCCCTCCCACATACTCCACGAAGAATGAAGCCCAGCAGCAGTTCCTCAGTCCACATGGTACAACACTGAAACACCACCACACCATGATCCCTGACTTGGATTTATCTGCACTACTACCACTGTGACAGAAACTCTAACACTCCTACATGGGACTTGCCGGCACAGGATCCACAGGACTGATTCTCACCTTCCAGACGATCAGAATTTTGCTAGTACGCCTACAGAAAAGCTCCAAATAAAATACCTCCCTGGCGAACTATTGTTTAGAGACTCTTAACACAAAGTCCTTTGCTTGCAAGGTCTCATAGGGTGGTCGGAGACCTCCACATGTACCAGATTGTATGCCTCATAATCTGTACCAATTATCCTAACATTTTTTCTTGCAGATCTATCCTTTAAATACTAAGGTTATTGAATTATTGTTATTAAATGTCTTATGGTTCGGAGTGCTCTCTGAGAGGGAACTTGGTCCGAAAGATAATTGAGCCACAACGAAGGTGCAAACAATTTCACTTATCTCTGGGCTTGACTAGGAACGGGGTGCCAGGGGGGGAGGCCACAGAAAATAAACGGTAATATCCACATTCTGACCAGAAAGAATAGATGAGCCCTCCTCGCTCAGTCAGCCCTTTGGGGACGCGACCTTCTGCACCAGTCACTATCTACTTTCCCCATCTGAATAATTCTAAGGGGTCTAATTTTTCCATCCTTTAGATAGTGTCGATCTATGACTAGATTTTTGCTTTATGATAAAAAAAAAAAGAGAAATTAATTATTAAAACTCAATTTCTCTGGGCTCACCGTCAGACCTCCCTTCCCTACAGTTATTACTAATCGTAAACTATTTGTTAGAGCCTGCCCCAACCACACCAATATCTCTCTTACCTTAAGCTAATGACAGTTCTCAGAGATATATTTCTCCAATAAGATTATCATAATCATATTATAATAATTAGGATTGTAAATATTTGGGTCCTAGCCTCATGAGCTAGTCCACGACCCCATATAAACTTCGGTTCTCTCTTTAGCGTCGAGACAGAATCGTAACCCCGACAGGGGAGAGCTCCTTCTCCCATTTGCTAATATCTTCCTACTATACTTACTTCCTCATCTGCCTCTCCCTCTCCCACCCTCTAGTTCCATCTCCCTCTTCTTCCCCTCCTCTCCCCTCTCTTCTTCATCTTTTTCCTACCTTTTCCTCTTCTCTCTACCTACCGCCAGGTCCCTGGCTTTACTCTCCACAAATTTGACGAGCTTTTCCGAAAGACATCACGCACTAAACTAAGCACCTATCTCTAGAGGTTGTACGACAAACTTTACTTTAACAAAACGGCTAATCTCAGTTAATTTGATTCTCTAACACAGTACAACTATTCCTTTGTTTTATTGTTTATTTGTATTATTACTTACTAAGTTGCATAGTGTATATTGTTACAAGTGGTAAACTCGAGTTCTAATAGAATAATATCCCATAAAGGGGGTAATACCGGTAGCAGGATCCCACAATCTCCATACAGACATTCACTATCACTCACTCCAAATCACGACATTAGTGAGACAAAAACCGACATCCCACTAACTGTGACAATAGACCTAACGACATTGCCTACAAAACACTAACTGATATCGACCTTCATTACATCAAACATGGCTGACTTAATTATCCACACACAGAATGCGAAAGGCCTAAATACTCCTGAGAAAAGATCGGTGGCCCTCACAGATTTTAAAAGACATAAAGCCCATATAGTGTTCATACAGGAAACACACTTTAGAAAACATTCTCAACCTAACCTTCGAAACAAAGATTATCCACGAGGCTTCTTCAGTAACTACACTGAAGCCAAGGCTAGAGGCGTAGCAATTCTCATTGGCCAACATACCCAATTCACTTTCCAAGAACAACAAAACGACGACTCAGGTAGATACATCTTTATTAAAGGCAAACTAGGAAACACCCAGATCACGTTGGAAAATATCTACCTACCAAATAGGAAACAAAACCACTCCCTTAAAAAGATCCTACATAGGCTCTCCGCCTTCCAAGAGGGAATTCTAATTATGGGGGGGGGACCTTAATACAGCACTAGACGGACTTCTAGACACCACCTCCTCATCTCTCAGCTATCAATCACAAACAAGACCACACATCAATAATACACTTTATGAAGCCAGACTCTATGATTGTTGGAGGACCTTCCATCCTACCAAAAAAGATTATTCATTTTACTCTTCCTCATCAGGTACCTACTCGCGAATAGATACGTTCTTACTCCAACACCGGTTCTTGTCCATGATACACACAATTAACTATGGCCCGATCACATGGTCGGACCATGCTCCGTTGACGTTAACTCTCAATATCCCGACCATACCCACCCATTGTACACAATGGAAATTGAATGACTTGATCCTCAATGACAGGGATACCTTAGCCAAATTAAGAGAGGCAGCGTCAAATTACTTTAAAGATAACTCCACACCCGATACGACCCCCATCATGACATGGGAAGCCCATAAGGTGGTGATCAGAGGGGTATTAATTAGCTCAGCGACAGCCTTAAAGAAGAGGAGAGAACAGAAAATAGTCCAACTTACTGACGAAATTAAAAACCTAGAAAATAAACACCAAACCAAACCAACATTAGATGATTACAAACTTCTCTCATATATGAGAACGGAACTGACGTCTGTCTTACAAATCCATGCAAAACGCAACCTATCCCTGACAAAAAACACATACTACTCCCAAGGGGGCAAAGCAGGTAGACTCCTGACAAGATCTATACAGCCAGAAAGACAATCATCCTTCATCTCCGAAATAAAAAAGCTGACGGGACTCTAACTTGCCACATGCAAGACATACTTCACGCCTTCCACACATTTTATTCACAACTATACAATCTTACAAATGCCAAACCCTCCGCTGACGATATCCTAAACTTTCTAAAACCAAGGGTTAAACACACTATTCCCCCTAACGAATCAGCATTCCTCGACAACCCAATTACACTTGAAGAATTTCATAGCACAGTCAAAACACTACCTCTGGGGAAAAGTCCTGGTCTGGATGGATACACTGGGAAATATTATAAGGAATTGTCAAATATCCTAGCCCAACCCTTCATAGATGCATACAATGCAAATAATATCTTGTCTCACATCCCGACCTCAGCCCTTGAAGCTACCATTGCAATAATCCCGAAGCCAGGAAAAGACCATACCTTATGTGGGAATTATCGTCCCATCTCACTTATAAATATAGATTTGAAGATTCTCACAAAGATAATGGCCTCTAGACTTAAGCCATTCATACACCAGGACCAGGCAGGATTTGTCATGAATAGGGAAGCAAAACACAACACTACCAAAATCCTTAATCTCATCCACTGGGCTCAAACGCATAAGATTCCAAGCGCCCTGTTAGCTATCGATGCTGAAAAAGCATTTGATAGAGTCAATCGGTCACTTCTCAAATCTACGATGAGATTCTTAAACTTTGGCACTGGGTGGATGGAATGGCTAGAAACGATTTACTCAAAACCAACAGCGAGACTAAGGATAAATGGCCAACTCTCAAACCCAGTCACTATCTCTAACGGCACGAGACAAGGTTGTCCCCTACCGCCCCTTTTATTTATTTTGGTCCTAGAGCCTTTTTTACAAGGCATTAGAGACAACGATTTAATCCAAGGACTCCGTGTAGGAGGACAAAACTTTAAAATCACAGCCTTTGCAGATGATCTTCTCTTTAGCATTTCGAACCCTCTTGCATCAATCCCCAACATACTATTAGAAATGGAGGTCTTTGGCAAACTCTCCTATTTCCAAGCTAACCTAACAAAATGTGACTTAATGCCAGTGTT
The DNA here is from genome assembly GCF_036172605.1 of Pelobates fuscus. Classification (NCBI taxonomy): domain Eukaryota; kingdom Metazoa; phylum Chordata; class Amphibia; order Anura; family Pelobatidae; genus Pelobates; species Pelobates fuscus. The sequence goes on from NC_086320.1 coordinate 17,816,349, forward strand.
CACGACACAAGCCCTTGACTTACGACTGCGCTCTTGCTTTAATTTCAATTGGTCTACCAAATCGATCAAATATTTGGGAGTTCATATCCCAAACAACCTCAAATCAACATACGCAACCAACTTCCTGCCATTGATAGACTCTATAGCTAAGGATTTAATTAGATGGCACAAACCTTGCTTTAGTTGGACAAGCCGTATTAACATTATTAAAATGAATGTCCTACCGGTCAAGATCCCAGGGAACTTATTTCATAAGATTAAATCCTTATTCTTGAAGTTCATCTGGGCACAAGCACCCTCTCGCCTGGCTTATCACATACTCATTAGACGACAAGATCAAGGAGGCTTGAACCTCCCAGACATCGACACATTCCACAAAGCGATACACATACAAAGAATATACGAATGGACAAAGACCTCTGATATCCAACAATGGGTCAAACTAGAAAATGAATTTGTGACTTCACCACTAAATACTTACCCCTGGCTTCACCAAGCCACCCAACACACAGGCCGGATAAGTAAGCATCCGACAATATCCACAACATTAAATATCTGGGTTAGATTACGAACTAAAACCGGTTTGTCACCTTTTCCATCTCCTCTGTACCCTTTAACCCACAACCCACATCTTCACCAGGGAACATCAGGGAAACAATTTGGTTTCCAATACACGGGTCCCTATTTAAAATTGATGGAGGCAATTAATGAAGGCAAACTAAAATCCATACAAGATCTCACCTCTACCAGTACACACACACCAATCCAACATTTTTACTATAACCAAGTGAAACACTACACTAAGAACCAGGGACTTCTTCCACAAGGGGATAGACCCCTTACTGAGTTTGAAAGCATGTGTACCATGTCATCCCCCAAACAAAAGAAAACCCTTTCTACCTTCCACTCCATACTCAGAGAATCGATTGAACTAGACTCCCCTAGCTACACGTTGAAGTGGACAGATGAACTACAACTCACATTTACCAAGCAACAATGGAGAAACATCTTTATCGCTACACACAAATCCTCTATCTCAGCCCAGGCCCAAGAATGTAATTTTAAACGCATAACTCAATGGCATACCACACCTTCTAAACTTCACAGTTTTTACAATACATCACCCAACACATGCTGGAGGTGCAATGCTCCCAATGCACACCATTCCCACATCTGGTGGCAATGCCCGCTAATCTCTAAATACTGGAAGAGGATACACTCAATTATCCAGATAGTAATTCACAAATCCTTTCCGTGCGTTCCTGACCACTATATTTTCCTTCTCTCCCCACTTACATTCACAAGACAAGAGACAACACTATTCCGACATCTAGCCATGGCAGCTTCCCAGCTGATACCTAAATGCTGGAAACAGCCTACTCCTCCTTCGATCAGGGAATGGATATCGAGAGTTGAATCCATCAAGTTAATGGAACAAATTACACTAGCTAAACAAGGGAGAATAAGTCAATTTGAGAACACATGGCAACCTTGGACAGACTTCACCTATCACGACACCCCATCACCCTAGTTGATTATCAAATAAACATTTGAGACCTAGCCTTTCGACCAAACACAAGTCAAACAAACTACATAGGTATTGTCCCTTAGTTAAGACAGTATGAGTCTCCCACCATTAGATTTACTTACTTATCATAAGATAGACGGTATTACAAACCCAACTTCTCTGTATATTTGAAAACGAAGCGAGACTACGCTACTGTTCTCTTTTATTATGAAAATCTATTTATCCAATGTTTACCAATGTTCCACACTCACTTTTCTTTATACCTAATTCTACTACTGTAACGGATGTTATGTAAACAACTATTTTTTCTGCTTAGTACAACCTACGATTGTTAACTACCACTTATGTTATCTCGTATACCATTGATTTTATACTATGCTGTAAAAGAATAAAAAAAAAAAAATTAAATGAAAAAAAAAAAAAAAAAAAAAAGCTTATTATGTGCCCCTACTGGATTTACCCCAGGCTCCAATCTGTACATTGGGTTAGTTGTGCTGATTTGTTTCCTCAGTATTCAGTTATTGAAAAAAAAAATATTAATCAGTACTAATTCGTTTTTCGACCACTTCTCTTGCTCGATGTCATGTCAGTAGGGAGATGACAGCTGCACTACTACTAAAATAAAGTATAATTTGAGATATAAAGGTGATGCATAACAGTATTTATTTGTATTTGAATTGTTGGGCATTTCATCATCTTTGGGCTCAGCACAATCTTTTTCGGACATAGCTACTACTACAAAACCAGTTAAGCTATAGATGTCTGTTTGCTGTAAAATCTAAGTATTTTTAAATTTTTGTACTATTTTGATACGTTTGCATGTTTTAATACAGTCGCCATGCAATGCATTAAATATAATAATTGGCCAAATTGTATCTTTAGATGCAGTTGATGTTATGATAAATCAGTAAACACAGAAAGGTTTGGGGGCCAATGTCTCTGTTAGAAATATACCTTGATCCTGTTGTGACGAGAGCAATCTCGCCACATTGCATTGGAGAAGCCTGGTTGCCCGCCTGCTGCCTTTGGACTATGGCCCTGGGAGATTGGGCCCTTTAAAAACAGTATTCAGCCATACCAGAGTGTATGTCATTCATTCTGGCCCTTTAAATGCAGTGGGGTCATTCGGTACTTGCCCTGTTTGAGCGGTGATACCCCAGATAGCTATGCCATGGAGCCCATTCATATAATGAAAGACTAGGGGAAAGACTTTGGCTCCATGGCAATTGAACTGTATGTGTGTCATCTGAGAGCCATTCAGTACTAATGTGCGCTCAGATCTGAGCTATCTGGGGAAATGTTACATGTATATGTTTTATGTAGTAATTGTAACATTGTGTAATTTTATGTCTTTTTGCAACCATGTGCTCAATGGAGTCTGCCTCTATCCCTGGATATAATTGGATTATTTTCCCATTGTCTCCAGGATAGAGGGCTCTGTAAAACCGGTCTGGGCCAGATAGCCATGTGCCAGCCAGGCCTCAAAAGATACTTTACTAACTTCTGAATCCCTGGTCTGATTCATGCCATTTTTCATATGTTGTTCCCCTGAATGGATTGATTGTGAATATGTAATTTTTATGTGAATGTGATGTATGGTTTTAGAGTTATGAAAGTTGGGTATAAAGTATGTTTAACTGTATGTATAATTGAGTTTTCTCTGAGGATAAGGGGAGGGAATATGTGGGATGTAACTGATATGTGATTGGTTGTTTTATACCTCCCTGTGGGCGGTCCTGTATTTGAAAAGACTGTAATAAAAACCAGGCTGGGTGTGCCAGCACCTCAGACCACTGCTTGACCCTCAACACGGAGCCTTGTCTCGTTCTTGGGGGGATTCACTGTATGCTGTTGGAGACTGATTGCCAGGAGTGTAAGCTGATTGTATGCTTTTCCTGTTCGTCTGCTGGCAGATATTCGTGAGGTTCCAGTTCGGGAGTTGGAGTGCTATTTTGTATCCAGTTCGGGAGTTTGATGGTCTGCAGTAGCTGTGCCTGTGTCTCAGAAAGGGGCATATCACCTAAACTGATTTCTACCCCTTGTCTGCTGAAACGGTCCGTTACACCTGTGTATATGGCCTAATCTACTCAGTTATAGTTTACCGTGCCAGTAACATTCTGTGAGTTTAAGTTTACCAGTAAGTTACTAGAAAGATTTCTTGGTACGATCTTTACACATGCTGGGCACACAAACAACCTTCGTTTCTTTCTTGACAAATTAATGGAAATGTAGTGCTTTTGTTAAAACTTGGATTTTTTAGATGAGTCATGAGTGTTATATTCTGAGGTCTGTTACTTTAAACATTTAGAGAACATTTAATATCTGTTATGCTTCATTGAGATTACAATGACCATGTAGAAGATTTCATAGGTATAATCACAACGTACCTCCATAAACTGCCTATCAAGTAATATATCCGTACAGTCCTCAACGCGTCTCCTGTGCATTGGGCTAATCATTTATAAGGCAGCTTCTAATTGCATATGGAATGGTTCTGCCTTTTTTTATTGATACATATAAAGTTATACTGATATCATGTTCCCTAAACTCGAAATACCTATTTATTTAACTGGATCTGAAGAACGTTTCCGGAGTTCGTTACCAGGCTGTGTTACTGTACAAGACGTGAGCGGATTAACAGCTGCATCAGAAAGTCAAACTACCCCATCAATGAGCTGTGACTAATGGCCAGTTTAGTATTTGATAAAATACCCAGGTGGCAATCCTGACACATTTTAGTTTTGATACAAGGCGGGTTCAGCTCCTTTCCAGTGTAACAGCCAAAAAATTATTTGTTCAAATGTTACAGAAAATAATAGCATTTTATGGCAGCTGTAACATTTTATATTTATGGAGGCTGCGTCTGTTAATGCCTAGATTTTGTCCTGAACTCTATGTAATTGTTATGTGAACACAGCTATTAAGTCTAGTGCAGCAATAGAAGGTTGTTTTACTTATAAAATAAATTGTGCATATGTGTATAACAAAGAATGGGTTAACTAAAAATAGTCAAAACAGGGACAATTTATAGGGACAGATATTTGATGGTCAGGTCATGTTTTGTGTGTTGTTTCTGCTTTCAGTAATTTCAATGGAAACATAGAATGTGATGGCCCATCTAGTCTGCCCAGTTTTCTAAATACTTTCATTAGTCCCTGGCCTTATATTATAGTTAGGATAGCCTTATGCCTATCCCACGCATGCTTAAACTCCTTTACTGTGTTAACCTCTACCACTTCAGATGGAAGGCTATTCCATGCATTCACTACCCTCTCAGTAAAGTAATACTTCCTGATATTATTTTTAAACCTTTGTCCCTCTAATTTAAGACTATGTCCTCTTGTGGTAATTTTTCTTCTTTTAAATATGGCCTCCGCCTTTACTGTGTTGATTCCCTTTATGTATTTAAATGTTTCTATCATATCCCCCCTGTCTCGTCTTTCCTCCAAGCTATACATGTTAAGATCCTTTAACCTTTCCTGGTAAGTTTTATCCTGCAATCCATGAACCAGTTTAGTAGCCCTTCTCTGAACTCTCTCCATCCAAACTATCCCAAAAAATTCAAAAACATTCAGTTAAAGGAACCGGATGGATGATTGATTTTATTTCTACTGAAATCTGATCTTTTACTATTTCCATATAAGTGAAATCACACTTGAACCAAACTGCAGAGTTGCATTTCAAATGCTTTTATTCATTGCGTACACTGATACAGGATACACTCATTGTAAGAGATGTACCTAAAGATACCGTTCAAACATTTCACAATCGCTGTACAATTCTTAAGATATAACAGACAGCTTTAGACATAAGAGACAATAGAGTAAAGGAGATAGCATGACATTTCTTCCAAACAATATACAAAATGAGAGTTAACTTAGAACAAAATAAAGGCTCTGGCATCAAAGTAAAGTACATTTTTATATGTTATAAAAAAAGAAGAAGAAGCTTTGTAGCTCGACTAATACATTTTTAAAAAAATGCACAAACAGGGTCTTAAAAACATTAAGACTTCTTTAAGACAAAGTATATCATGAGAAGCAAAAATTAAAACAGAGTGTGGAAAAAAAAACGGTAGAAGCAAAACAGACAAAGCAAAGTAATATAGCCAAGTTTATAAAACAAATATAGTGACTGTTAAAACTTACAAAATCGTATATAGAGCCCAAGTCTACATTGTTCACTCATTATGGTCTGAGATAAGTTTGACAAATTTTGTATACTATACCTGAGTAACTTGGATGGTTTGTCTACTTGATGTCTGATTACTAAGTGATAATTTAATTATGTAATTACTGGAAATTCCCATCATTTAATAGAATCAGGTATTTTTCTATGTGGTGGGTGTTGTGATAGCCTTGCCTTATTTTGAAAAATGTAAAGACATTTTTCGGTGTCCATAGAATCAATAATAGCACATTAAACACGGTTCAGTCACTATGCCGGTAGACATGTAACATTAGTGTTACTAAAGACATGATCAAAGAATGACGAGTTAATTTGCGAGGTCTGTTATGAAAAGATTTCCTCCAGGTTTTTCATGGTTTGTATTTTATTACATATCATATGTCTCAGATTAAGCCACTTTCCGTTGTGATGTGTGAGAAGAAAGAAACGAGTAGTCTAAATTGATAGTCTAAACGAGTAGTCTAAAAATTGATTTTTCACCAACACAGGGACTATAGTAATTGGCCTGTCACTGTCACTCTACTTCATTAAATCCAGCTAATGTTATTTATTATTAGTTGCTTTTGCGACCAATATTGCCTTTGAAATGTTCTCAACTTTCTTTGTCAAGTGGCAATAGACTCTACTTTTGAAGGGTCCCTAAAATTAACTCATAAAAGTAATTTTCATTCACAGCTTCACGTTCAAGTGTACTCATGAACAAAACCAATAAAGAGCCTTCATAGCCACTCTCTCATGAGCAAATACTTTTCTTGGCATTTTAGCATGATATATGAATCCTAATTTGTAACGTTCTGATTTACATTTTGTATCAGACATTCTAGATTCATGGGACACCTCAAGAAGGCTGTTTCATAAGAATGTAGGCAATATAAGTGAAGATGAGATGGTTATTACTTATATTATTTGCTTCCACCTCCTTTTGTTAATGTATAGTTAAATCCTTCATAATTGTGTCAACATCAGGCCTGTCATCTCAAATTGTGATGTCCTCCAAACAAGCCTTTTCATCTGGAAATTTTGAATTTAAGACCAGAGAATCCTTTAATTTAAAAAATATTTTGCAAAAAACTCTCAAAATTTAGATGAAATTAAACACTACATACACAAATGAAATTCAAAGGGCCAAATTATTGGGCTACTCAAATTTTAGCCCAAAATAGTCAACTTGGAAAATTTAATTATATTTTCATTTTGGCTATTCTGTCCTTAAGGTTAAAATTCACTTCAAATTAATTTTGAATTTCTCACACATTACCCACACATTATTGAATGAAAGACTTGGGCTCACAGTGAGAAAATGTGCTTTGTTACAAAAATATGAGTTAGTGCAAAATGAATAAACAGCATATCTTGTTATGGGAAATTAATATATGCTAATACACTATATTGGTCTGTTTCTAAGTCCAGTATGAATGTTATAATCTTAAAACACTCTTCACACAGATTACCAGCATGCTAAAGAGAACTGGAACAGACTAATATTGTTTATTATCAAGCGTTTACCAGTAAACTCAACTCATAGTGAGATTTTCAAGTTATGATGTTTGTTAATTTTGCACTAACATATTTTTTTCAATAATTGCAATAAATACAGGAATTGGTGAGAGGATATTAAGGGTAGCTGCGTACTTAACATCGTACAATTTATAAGATATACACTAAAAGGGGAAGAGTCTCAGATATATGTATATATTATACATTAGAATATATAGAAAATTTTAATGAAAAGGAAAGCTTTTTGGAGACGGCAAAACTTTGGCCATTTGTCAGTGCAGCTTGTGTGAATTTCAGTAACAGAACACTGATTTACAAGTGAATGAAACAAAACAAAAGGGTTCAAAATGGGAGTGTAATGCAAAATATATGCATAATATAAAGCATAACCTTTTGGTTCACAGATTAAGTGAGGAAAATTATCCAATTAAAGGAAAACCCAGAGGAGCAGTACAAGATCTATATAAATATTATGTTATTAAATGTACAATATATAAGTATAGATTGTTTTCTGCTCCTTATTATATTTTCATCTATTGCTCACTTTTCACTTGATTTTTGAATAAAATAAACATTAGTGACTTCCTAGCCATCAATCATTTTTTTCCCATCAAATGTCTACTTTTAGGCACCGTGGGTGGATTTTAGAATTGTGAAACGAAAGGAAGATGTTCGGCCATTGCTCGTTTGGTTCGTGATTCGTCTCCATTTTGCATCAGAATTTGGAAATTCGATAATCATCCAATCGACCCAAATTTGGGCAAATTGCAGTTCAGAATAGAATGAATCCATAAGTCTAATGAATAACCCTAACACTCGTTTCATTACAAACTTGAAAACCTTTTTATTCTTTCAATAATTTTTTTTAATTCTTGCAATTCTCCATGTTAGCATCATGCATACCCAGAATATTGTTCAAACACAAAAGGGTTGAGAGCTGTTTGTCAAGGTCATTCTTCTACCTTTTGGCAATGAGGATTACTTAAGTCATTTGTAATGATAGACCTTGCTTAGTGGAACCTGAGGGCCATTTCAAATTCTTTGAAAACCACTCACCAAGCATCTCTCAAGAGGCCAATTAGTTTCTGTGTCATTATTTCATTTCACTGTTAGACTTTCACTGCTACGGTCTCGTAGATGATGTAACCCCACATCTAACAAGAGAACAGTTGTATGTACATGTGACAAAAATAAACAAAAGGATCAGCGCTCTGTAACCAAACTAAAATTTATAGTAAATAAGGCAGAACACCTAGAAAGGATTGGGCTCCCTCACACAACCCAATATAGTAGTACAAAAGGCCAGGTTGATGAAATAAATGGCTAGATTGATGAAATCAAATAAAATATAATAAAAAATAATAAAAAGGTACATGGCACAATCTTAAATTAAGGTAGCCAAGATTCCTTTAATAAAACAGTTGATTAAAATAAACCACAATGAGTATTTACATGTGAGTATGATGTCGTTTTTATCTTCAGTAGGCCTTGATTTAATATTGTTGGATTAGTTTTCAAAATGATTTAATATTTTTGGATAAACCTTTAAAATTCTATTTACAAAATATTAGAATGTAAAAAGTATGTCATATATTACAAAACATATATATAAAAATATCCATATATTAAAAACATCAAACTTTTACAAAAACATTTTTTTTTCATCATATGAAATCATTTTAAATGTTTTGTAAAAAGTATAAAATCATTTTAAATGCTTATCCAACAATATTAAATTGAGGCCATAATAGGTTACTTTTGATCTGTTTCCTATGAACAGTGTAATGCTAAAAAATGAATTGTCTGTAAATGAACAAACAATAGGCTCAATTTGATATTTTTTATAATATTTCCACATGATTTAATATTTTCGGGCAAACGTTTAAAATCATTTTTTTCAAAATATTAAAATATCTTTCATTTATAAATAATCGTATCACTATATGTAAAAAAAACAACAACAACAAAAAACCTAAATATTAGCATGTTTACAAAATGTAAAATCTAATAGTTTATCCAAGAATATTAAATCAATTGAAAAGTTTATTCATAAATATCAAATTAAGGCCTATATTGGATGCTCAGTAAGACAGTATAACCTCATTAGAGTTGCTTAGTAGTAGTAATAGTACATTTGCTTATTGAGTGGATTAAATCTTTTTTTCTATTTGTTTTGTGTCTTGTAAAAGTTATTATTATTTTTCTTTACTTATCTTTTTTTAACCATGGACAGAATATGCCCAGAAGATAATGACCATGGGTATGAATTGGCCATGCTGAATGTTGGTAAAAGTGTATTGCTCAGTACAGAATTAACAGAATGCATTACCCCTTCATTTGCAAATATATTGGGTGAAGGGGCTGGAAGTATCGTGCTAGAAGACTTGGGTACACTTTGGAATTATCTCCATTAGAGCACCACAACAAGGATACTGTGACGTTTTAGTATAATAAAAACAAGCATAAACAACAATTTTTTTTCCTCAACAAATGTATACTTGCAAGTAGAGTATATGTACAACTTGTACTTACATATAGGTGGAGTAATTTTACATTCTGTGGTCACATACAGATAGGTTAAATGTTTAACATGTGCTATTGGTCCCCCCAAATTCATACAGGAATTCCATAATGATGTTTAAGTTGTACTGTATATTGTACTGTGTATATATATATATAGGCAATATATTGTTAAACACAGATCTGCACACACCAGTCAAGTCATAAGACTTGCTTTTCCCACAGAAATCTCAAATTTGCAGTGATGTTACAACTGCAAAGGATTCTGGGTAGGTAGGTGCAAACGAGTTCAACAAAGGATCACCTTTTTGCCTCATTATTCCATTTTAAACATGGATTCCTTGGAGTTAATGTTTTCTGTATAAAACAGCTTTGAAACACCACTCAGGAAAATATGCAAAACCAGTAAACCCCTCATATAAAATGAGTCCGTCACTTTCAGGAGTCGTTGAATATTTAGCAAAAACTCCCAAAAGCAACAGATCCAGTGTGAGTCTGATGGTCGCAGAGTGCAAGGGAAGGCAAATTTAACTTACCTTAAGCAGTCCCTCATGGCCAATACCATATTCGTCCTGTAGTTTCTCTTCAGCTATGTCACTTCAGTTGCCAAAAGCTAAGTCAGTGCTGTACTCACTCACATGCATTAACTGAGGTTGATAATGCTTGAGTCACTTGTGTCAACTGCTGGGATTGGACAAAAGTTGATGGTAGGGCTCTGCCTTTTGTCAACATCAGGCTTGTCCTTAAGACAAAGTAATCCCTACTTATGGTATCTTTAGATTGTGTTAGAATTGCCTATAGCCATATGTACAATTGTGCAGCCAGGTAAATAATATGACAACATTTGCTTGCATACGGGTAGAGCATATAAAAGCCTATACTCATATACCATTAAAGTACTAGCTCCCTAGAAGGTTTGATGGGTTAAATTCTTAGCTTATATTTATACAGTACATAAGACACATCTTGCATGTTGACCAATATAAGCTTTTTATTGAGATAAAAACTCTCCAAATGTAAAAAGCCTGATTTAATATTTCCAAATCAATCTTCTTTCCCTCTTGAAAGCATTTTAATATTCTATTTAATTATAATAGTAAATACATTTTCAATAGAAAAAAAAATAAAATTGAAGACTCTTGAAGAATCTGACCGTATAAGATTTAGCAATACATTTCTTGTGTGTTTTCCTTGTTTAGGTACCTGTGTAAAGTAAACTTACCGGTAAGTTTCTCTAGGCATCGATATCCAGCCATGGCTTCTCAGTTGTTGTTGTTGTTGAAAAAGATTTTGATAGAGAACTATGGGAAATGTAGTCTACTAAAATATGGAAGCACAACCCTGTTCTAGAATATAGAATATTGCATGCATTTTTTTTTTTTTTTTTAATAATTTGTGCTTTAATTTTTTATGAAACTTGCAGGTTCTGTCAGGTGCAGGACTCATGGAAAACAAAAAAACAATGAATGGAACATAATTAATTAATATAATGTTTAGATATGTGAAATTGTTTTTGGACAAATTTAAAAAATTAACAAAAACTTTGTTTTTTCATTAATTTTGTCTGAAAATTGGCCACCAAATTAATGAGTGACAACGATACTTGAACAAAAATGATCTGCATGGTTGAGTTGCCAGAAAGAAGCCTTTACTGGGCCATTGCCACAAAAAAGCCTGGTTACAATATGCCCGACAACACCTTGACACGCCTCACACCTTCTGGCACACTGTAATTTGGAGTGACAAGACCAAAATAGAGCTTTATGGTAACAACCATAAGCGTATGTTTGGAGAGGGGTCAACAAGGCCTATAGTAAAAAGAATACCATCCCCACTATGAAGCATGGTTGTGGCTCACAGATGTTTTGTGGGTTTGTGAGCTCTAAAGGCATGGGGAATCTTGTGAAAATAGATGGCAAGATGAATGCAGCATGTTATCAGAAAATACTGGCAGACAATTTGCATTCTTCTGCATTAAGGCTGCGCATGGGATGCTCTTGAACTTTCCAGCATGACAATGACCATAAGCACAAGGCCAAGTTGACCCTCCAGTGGTTACAGCAGAAAAAGGTAAAGGTTCTGGAGTGTCCATCACAGTCTTCTGACCTTAATATCATAGAGCCACTCTGGGGTGATCTCAAAAGTGCGGTTCAGTCAAGACGACCAAAGACTTTAAATGACCTGGAGGCATTTTGCCAAGACGAATGGGTAGCTATAGCACCTGCAAGAATTAGGGACCTCATAGTCACCTATTACAAAACACTGCACACTTTCATTGATGCTAAAGGGAGCAATACACAGTATTAATAACTAAGTGTATGCATACTTTTGAACAGGAGTCATTAAATTGTTTTTCTTTGTTGCCATGCTTTGTTTTATGATTTAGGTTATAACCTACAGTTGAATATGAATCCCATAAGAAATAAAAGAAATGTGTTATTCCTGGTCACTCATGTTTTCTTTAAAAATTGTACATATATAACCAATTCTCCAAGGATATGCAAACTTTTGAGCACAGCTGTATCACATATATTACCCCTTTTGAATACAGTCTCCATCTACCAGTTTCGGTAAATATTGCAATTCTACGTTGCTAAAATTGTACCAGTTAAGTTCCAAGATTCACCTTACCTCAGAGTGGATCCTTTTTCTGATGAGGACTTAATGAGTGCCTTCTGCAGTGATTATGGTACCCCTACTGGAGAATCTTGCAACTCAACTGGTACAACTTTAGCAACACGTCATTGCAATACTTACCGAAACTGGTTGATGGAGACCATATTTAAGATCTCAAAAGTGGTTATATTCATTGTATATGTGCTGTGCACTGGCCCCATCATTTTATACTTGGATCAACATGATTGCATTAGGAGTGACACAGCACAAGTTGATAGTAGCTGCACTTTGTATGCACAAGTAGCACTTTACCCTTGCACTTTATATTTTGATTTACATTTTATTTCAATAACACATATGGGATTTAAAAAATAAGCAGCAGCAATACAATGTGTATGAAAAAAGAAAAGAAAAGAAAATGAATACCACAAACTTTGAAAAACAAAATGGTGGAAAAAAAATGTAATCTTGTTAAAGCTCAAAATATATATTGTGATAGTCCCCATTGTGTCCACATTTATGGAGGTATTTAGATATTTGAGCTGATAAAATACTTAGATCCAACTTTAAAAAACACTTGACAAGGGTATGAAAATGGGGTAATTTTGTACTCAGAAGATAACTGAGCACAATTTACTAATTTATTTTATCACAGTAGCACATCACGTTAAAAAATAAGCTGTTAAACAACAATTTGCATGTAAAAAATAAAAAATAAAAAATAATACCATACAGTTTATAAGAAATTGGTGCAACAATGGCTTTATAATAAGGCTCAAAATATACCACATGACACATCTGTGGTGTCTACTTTCACAACTGGTGTGCATTTATGGAGTAATTCGAACTGTCTAACTGCTACAATGTCCCAAAATTCAGAATCCAGCTATGAAAATTCTAACCATACAAACTGAAATAGTCAGGCCTCTTATATGGTACTATAACTTTAATCAGACGAGTTTGCTGAGCATTTTGATGGTTTGATCATATTAGCACATATCAGATTTGCAAAATGGCCATAAAAATGTAATGTGTGTGTAAAATATTAAAAAAACAAATGTTTTGCCACACACTTTGACATCAACGGTGGAACAAATGTCAGCTCATTAAGGCACAATATGCCCCACATGAGATACTCTGGAGTATCTGCTTTCACAAATGGTGGGCCTTTGTGGGGAAATATGAACAGTCAAACTGCTATAATGCCCTAAATGAGACATAGATCCATCAAATCTGTCTATCAAAACTCCATCTGTTAAAAATTCTTACATTGCACTGCAGTTCCACAAGATAGTGACTATGGCTTACATTGGGGGTACCATTGCAATCAGAAGTCATGTGTTGTATTGTTATATGTGTTTATAGTAAAATTCTGGAAAAAAATGTTTTTGTAAAATTTAGACTGGCAGTTAAATCGCTACATAAAAAGTGGTAAATACACTTAGTTAAATAGTCTGTGACGTTATATAATTATATACTTTTGTGTGGCAATTTCGTTTTTTGTGGTGGCTATTAAGCTTATAAAAGAAACATACCAAATTATAAAATCTTTCCACAGTGAAATGTTAGTTTACCCCTTGTATTTTGTGACCTGTAACTACAAACAATAAACTGAATTACTGCACATACAATGTACTTTGTAAATAAAACCAAATACATGAATTTATTTTTTCATGTTTTTTTTTTAATATATATATATAGTAAATGAGAATGTATATATATGTCAATGTCACATCGAATTAAAGACATTTTTGACCTTTAACCCCTTAAGGACGTAGGACGGTTCAGGACCGTCATCGGCATTTTTTCATTGCCGACCGACGAGGGTCCTGAACCGTCCTAAATTTAAGATGTACTTACCCGATCGCCATCGTTCCCCCGGCGGTGAACAGCGGTGCTCCCGTTGTGGGGAGACTGCCTGCAGCCCAGACAGTCTCCCCATGGCGAATTAGGACCCCTGTGGCCATGTGATCGCCCAACAGGGCGACCACATGGTCACAATAGGTGTCCATGTGTCTCCCTGCATGTGTAAAATCAAAAAAAAAATTAAAGTTATAGTTAATAAAAAAAAGTATTATTATATATGTGTATATATATGATATATAGACATATATTATACCTATATAATATATGTCTATATATTATATATATAATGTCATGCTAAGTGAATTTTTATATTAATATGTACATATATTAATATAAAAATACACTTATAATTAAATTACACACGTGTATATATATAATATATAATAACTATATATATTGTATATATATATATATATATATATATATATATATATATTATAAAATACAAATAATAAGTAATTTAAATTAAATTAAACATGTAAAAATAATAAAAACTACAAAACAATTATATATCTATATGAAATTTTATTCTGACTGTATTTTGATATTAATATATATATATATTTATATCAAAATACACTTAGAATGAAATTGTATATATATCTATGTATATATAAATAAATAAATAAAAAGAATACGAACTATTCATATGTCCATATACAAAATTACATAAATAAATATATAAATATACACATAGACTTCAAATATATAAATATGCATATATATTTAAATTCTACGTGCGTATTTATGTAATATTTTTACATAATTAAGTTATTTTATTGATTGCAATTTAAGGGACCTGCCTGCCAACCCAGGCCGAAAGTCCAGAGAATTTAATTTGCTATCACTGTATTTTACCCTGTAATGTTCTACGACACCCTAAAACCTGTACATGGGGGGTACTGTTTTACTCGGGAGACTTCACTGAACACAAATATTAGTGATTCAAAACAGTAAAACATATCACAGCGATGATATTGTCAGTGAAAGTTACTTTTTTGCATTTTTCACACACAAACAGCACTTTTACTGATGATATAATTGTTGTGATACATTTTCCAGTTTTGAAACACTAATATTTGTGTTCAGCAAAGTCTTCTGAGTATAACAGTACCCCCCATGTACAGGTTTTATAGCGTTTTTGAAAGTTACAGGGTCAAATATATGGGTCAAATATTTTTACATTGAAAATGGCCAGGTTGGTTACGTTGCCTTTGAGAGCGTATGGTAGCCCAGGAATGATAATTACCCCCATGATGGCATACCATTTGCAAAAGTAGACAACCCAAGGTATTGCAAATGGGGTATGTCCAGTCTTTTTTAGTTACCACTTAGTCACAAACACTGGCCAAAATTAGCGTTCAATTTAGTTTTTTACTTTTTTCACACACAAACAAATATGAACGCTAACTTTGGCCAGTGTTTGCGACTAACTGGCTACTAAAAAAGTCTGGACATACCCCATATTGAATACCCTGGGTTGTCTACTTTAAAAAAAATATGTACATGTGGGGTGTTATTCAGTGATTTATGACAGATAATAGTGTTACAATGTCACTATTGATACATTTTAAAAATGTATGTTTTTAAACCGCAATATCCTACTTGTACTTATAGCCCTATAACATGCAAAAAAATAGCAAAAAGCATGTAAACACTGGGTATTTTTAAACTCAGGACAGAATTTTGAATCTATTTAGCAGTTTTTTTCATTCGCTTTTGTAGATGAGTAAAAGATTTTCACATAAAAGTCAAAAAACATGTATTTTTTCAATTTTTCATCATATTTTTTCATTTAAAAAAAATTAAATTACATGAGGTTATATAAATAATGGTATGTAAAGAAAGCCCCTTTTGTCCTGAAAAAAACAATATATAATTATATAATTTGTATGGGAACAGTAAATGAGAGAGCGGAAAATTACAGCTAAACACAAACACCAGAAAAGTGTAAAAAGATGCCTGGTCGCAAATGTACAACATCGCAAAAACAGTCCGGTCCTTAAAGGGTTAAAAACATAATATGGTGCAATGAATTTAAAAGATGGAAATTATGGTTGACCACACACATAGCAAAAAATCACACTTTGCTTGTGTCCTTAAGTACAAAACAAGCAAACTTAAGGTGTCATTAATGGGTTAAAAGTCACTAGCTGAGCCATCCCTAGAGTAAAAATGATTATGAGGATCAAAGGGAAGTATTATGAGAATTAAATTCTATTTAAATCTAAGCTGGCTGTTAGAGTCAACTGCAATGACAGTAGAGCCTTTCACATGAGTGCTGAGATGATTTGTGTTGACGTGAAGGAAGGACTTATGACAAGAGTCATAAGGGGTCAATGAGTTTATAGGAAGAGGAATCATGTGCTGTGTTCATGTTGGTGAAGAGTTAAGACATGTGAAGACATGTGTAGAGTAGACAGCAGACAGTGAAAGTATGGAAATAAGATTAGCCGAGGGACTAATTATAGGGCTTGGTGAATTACTGAAACACCATTACCTTTCACTATCACAAGGAAAAAATAAACAAAAAAACAAGATGGATGAAAAAAAATGATACAAAGTTACATGTGCAGCACAATAGATTATCTGATTCTCCTATAATCTGCTGCGGGTAACCCCTGATTTGAAGCTCAGAATTTGACTTGAGACAGAAAATTCCAAGAAATTGAGGCGCTAGTGTCTGATATTCTTACAGAAAGTACTGCAGTTTGAGAAGAGATTTCTGGATAGGAGTTTAAGGAGGCTGAAAATAAAGTTAATCTTCAAATTGGTGTGATAGTCAAAGGCTTAAACATTTATCAGCTTTAAAAAAAAAATCAAAAATCTGTTAATTTACGGACACATCCTTTTATCTTTCTGTGACATTATATTTTTTATCCAATATTTATACCTTTTTATGCTATGCCTATCTTGTCAGTGACACTTTGTAGTTGTAGATCTATTATTGCCATGGATATACATTGTATATCGAGTAGATTCTATTGTATGCAATGTATGTATATATGTATGAAGTGTTTTTTCCATCTACCATTTATTTTTATTGCAGTGAATATCCTGAAAACCTGACCTTAACATTTTTTGTTTGTTTATGGATTGCGAAGCTCTATTAAAGTAGAAAAAAAAATATCTGCTGACTTTACGTTTCGTCAGAGTAAGAAAAAATAAAATTAAGAAACTTCAGCACTCAAACAAGATGTTAGTCTTTCATTGTGGTTGCTTACATCAACCTAATCAACAGATAATGTTACTGTAATGACATGAATTTAAAGTGACTAAAATTTCAGATACTTGAGTCACACCTACATAAAAGCATTTTAACATTTTGCAATGCCACACCTAATCAAAATGCAGCACCCTCTCAGGACACTTATTAAATAATACAGGTGTTCAGACAATCCTTTTTATTTTCGGACCAGAAAGTGACTTGAACTGAAGCATTTGCCGGATTTAAAGTATGTTTGCATTTACAAACAATCATGGACTGTATCTAAAAAAATAAAGATGAAGTTTATAGATAGAATTGCGGCTTAACCACCACTTACAATCCATTTTGACGTGACGTAGGTGTCACCAATACTTTAACGTCTCATCTTCAACAGATTAATTTTTTTTTTTTTTAAAATCTGCCCGAAAAGTTTGGTGTATCACTTTCCTTTTTTCTGTCACTCTAAATTTAGCGGTTTTCTTAAATGGAAATTTCTGTGAAAACTGGTGGAATTCATCATGAAAAAACTTCACTTTTTAGATCACTTTTAGAATGCTTCTAGAAATATGATCAAAATAATGATGTTATTGAACCGTCACTTTCCAGTACATTTTGATCAAATTAAATATCCCCTATTATGTTAGCTGTCATTCATTTACATGTGGGTTGACATTTGTATGTGGGTTTTTACAACATTCATGACACATTGGCGGTATCTTTTAGCTGTGTTCTTAACATAAGGCTGATGTCACAGTTCTACATATTAACACAATGATTTCTGGCTTTACACATGTGAATTGAACCAGATGGATTTTGCCCACTGTTGACATCCAGTGGGCGACCACCTTTGAGTAATAGTATTATCTCAATATGAAATGTATGAGTAATATTTAGAAATCTGTGTGATTATAATGAGATCTAGTTACATTGTAATACAGTGGGACAATCACAACGAGTTCATGTAGTAGTATGAGAGGTAGTATGAGAGGTAGTATGATGGAACCATTTTTATAAATCCTATGGTTTGAGTACTGGTAACATCACTGTCTTAGACCTCGGCTCAAATCGCAGTCAGGCAACCTCACTACTAAGTGTCCCCGGGCAAGACAACTAACAATATACATCTGTGTTTCTCAAATTGTGAGCTCATTTGAGCAGGACCTTCTGTAACACTTCGGAGTATCTGGCACCACATAAACATACATGATCCTAATCAAAACAGAAGCAGAAGTATCCTCAATAATCGCATTGCAGTGATTTTCGGGATTCATTTATGCATGAACGTTTGAACCAGGCTCCATACTCCATATCCATGTTACAGCGCTGCAGAATGCGTTGGTGTTTTCAATATGATAATAATGTCTACACTTTTAATAAAAGTTTGTGGTCTGTGACCACGTGCAAAAGAGGAATGACAAAGTCCATCGCACTAGATGAGAGTGCTTGTACTTGTGTTCTTTTGCTACCACTATAAACATTTTATAAAATTATTCTTCAATCTATCTTCTGTTATATTTTATTTTCCCTGTGTGTAATACTCAATTTCAGTTTGCTGCAATGCCGTGACTTACAATAGTTTTGAACTAGCAGGGCACTACAGAATCATTTTTTTATAAAAAGCAAGGTGAAATAATATCATTGTTCGCACAATATTTTTGATTATTGGCATTAACATCATAACATCTGAATTTATCATAATGTGGAAACTAACTGTTTTTAAAAAATATCATAAAAACATATTTATAATATCAGTAAGATAATGAAGTTTATTGGATGGTGAAGCATTGGAAACTTGGAGATTAGGGGAGAAAGTAGGAATATGGTATAGTTTATTTGCATTTTATTGCATCGTTCATTACATGTATATTTGTTTAACACTATTTAATCTCATAAGTGCTCAAAATGTCTTCCTTCAAAGTTGCAACATTCCTCAAACCTGTCCGGTACACTGCAACACACAGTAAAACACACATTTCGGTCTGCATCAATGTCTATAAATGCATCTGAGATAAACTCTTTAAATTTGTCCATAAGCTGGGGCTTCCTCTCAAAAATCTTATTCTTTAAAACACCCCCAAAAAAGAAGTCCATTGGTGTTAAGTCAGGTGAACATGGCAGCCATTCAATGCTGCTACGTCATTCGATCCAATGCTTTGGGAAGGTGTTGTCAAGGTATGCAAAAGAAAAATGAGGAGGTATCCCGTTTTGTTGGAAGAGGAGTTCGTTGAAGTTAGCCCTGGTTCTGAGTTGTGGCACTATCACATTGTGCAACAAGTTAATGTAATTGATACTATCTACAGTTCTATGAAAATAATACCGGTCCTGCAACACCTTCGCAGGACAGTGCACCCCACCCTGTGATACCTGGCTGTAGATGTGATAGACAAATGAGAATTTTCATCTGCCCAATACACACAGTTATGCCTGTTCACATGGCCTGACATTTGAAAGAAGCCTCATCTGATCAGATGGTCTAGTTCGTCAGAGGTTTGGTTATGCATCATCTCACAGAATTGCAAATGACGGTATGGGTTGTCCTCCAGAAGACCATATAACAGTCTTGGACATTACAGCTTCAATTTTAATTTCCACATTAAGCATTGCAAGGACATTCTCGGTATGGATAGCTGCTGAGACACACATTGTGTGGGCTTTTTTGGACTGTTCACAAATGTTAAAGAGACTCTCATCTCATTTTCCTCTGTCATAAAAGTCCTATGATGTCCAGATTTTGTTGCATTAACCTATGTACCTGTTCCTTCAAATGTCCCTCTAATACAATAAATTGTCAGATGTGTTGGTGGAGAAGTGTCAAATGCTTCTTGCTATGCTTTGCGCACCCACTCTACATTTGCAGTCTTCCAGTACTGCTTTAGAATCCACTTTCTTTGTTCTTGACTCAGGTTTGCTGTCATCATTCACAATATACTGTTATGTATCACCTGTATATCTCAAGCTAGACTTCTAGAAGTCCTTCCTGGGCACAGAAACTCAAGAAATAGTCATGTTTCCACAAATATCCCAGAGTTTCCAGCTTAAACCTCAAAATTCCGTTGTATTTTCGACTTTATAGTGCATTTCTCTAGGTAGCAATGAATGCTATTAAAAAAAAACTTTGTTTTGTTAAACAAAAGCATGGGCTATGATCCAAAAGGATCCTTGACCAGAAACCAGCCTTGAACTGCAGTTTTGACCTTGTGGTCCTCATCAGTATGGCTTCAGTTCTGGTTCTGGTTCAGTTCTTGACAACATCTCTCTGACAGCGTGTAGCTAGGTACCAAAAAGATTGTGGTGAAGCCAAACATTATAAAACTCCCTACAGCAAATACAGAAACTCCTGCTAGCATATGATATGCATGTGATAACTGTAATTTTTGTACTTGTACTGAGGGAAGTTTACGTGTTTAGTCTCACCACAATATTTTCGGTATGTACATATTATATATATATATATTTATCTCAATTACCAGTCCAATGAAAAATAACACCTGTAGAATGCGTGATGACGTAGCACATCTGCACGCCATGCATGCATTCTGTGGTAGGGGCGGACGGATACCATGGCGGAGATGAAAAGCTGACGAACAATGCTGAATCCACGCTGACTTGCAGGATACCAATGATGGAAGGTATTGGAGGAAGGAGAATGCGTTTTGGACTGCAGCTGACTTGGCATGAAGACTGAGGTTGCTGAGGTTGTTAAGAATCAAAGGAGGGGAGAAAAGCCTAGATTTTCCCAGGAGGTCTTTAACTGGAAAAGATAAAAAGGAAGCAGAGAGTAAAGGAAGCAGGTCACAGGTAAGCTAAAGTTAAGGGGTCTACAATCAAGCTAAGTAAACCATCTCTCTTAAATACATCTAAATGACTGTGTGACTTGCTCATGTACATGTAGTAAATAATATATTACATATAAGAGCTAAAAATAGAATGGGAAGGGAAGAGGGGAAGCAAAAAGGAAAAAAAGGATAAAGATTGTCTTTGTGATAATAAAAACGGAATAAGAGAGGGGAGTAGCGACTAGCGAGGGAGAGGAGGAAAGGAGAAAAAAGAAGGGCAAAAAAGAAGAATAGTGGTGAATAAAAAAGAGGAAGAGAAAAGAGGAAAGAAAAGGAATAGAAAAAAGAAAGAGGGAGACAAAGCTGTATCACAACTATGTGTTAAGCTATAATTTCATTATTAAATAAAGCATTCCTTAATCTGATAATAATCACTATATTACTAATAGCAAAGAAAGCTGTGAGGTCTCCCTGAAGAATTACCCACCTCTCTACCCAGCCTATGTAAATAAAGTTAAATAATATATTATATACAGAGAATGTTACAGACTGCTGGGCAAATACTCTCATTAACCCTCAACTCTGATTACTCTCTACTGCGATTTACTGTCTGTTTGCTGTTTTGTTTTGTTTTTTCCTTTTTTTGTTTTTTGTTTTTTCAATGCCCAAAATGGCTTCTAAAATCCATAATACTAAAACAGATAATAAAGAAACAAAAATGGATAAAAGTATGACAGGCTTCTTCTCCCCAAATGCCTCTAAGGAACAGAAAGAAAAAAACTTCGAGTCTGAGCATTGAAAGATCTGCAAATGTTAGCCTTGCCTCGCAAGCAGAATTAGAAGAAACTCAAGTGTCTTCTTATTTTTTTAAAACTCAGTCTAGATGCTATATTAGAGACAATCAAAGAAGAAATTAGAGCCAGTGCAGCAGAAATTAAAGGAGAAATGATGTCAAAAGGCAATAGACTAACTAGCCTGGAATTATAAATTGAAGAAATCGAGAAGAAATATCTATATTTAAAGACAGCACAATCAGCTGTAGAACAAAAACGTATAAGGTTGGAAGATAAATTAGCAGATTACGAAGACCGAGCCAGAAGATACAATATTATTAATAATAATATACCAGAAGAAGTGACCACAGAAAAACTGCAGGATTATCTACAGGATTTATTTAAGAAACTGGAAATAAATATACCTGATCAGTACCTTATCATGAATCGGTGGCAAAGTATGTCTAAGCCTAAAGGAATCCCTGAAAAATCACCAAGAGATGTTATAGTTAATTTCATTTCATATGAAATTAAAGAACAAGTCTACAAGAGGTTAAGGACGTCAAATAAATTGGATCCTAGCTTTTCCAATTTACTTGTCTTTCAAGACTTTTCATACACTACCAGACTCAAAATGAAAAGTTTTTCGGCAGAGATTAACTGTTTAAAATCCTATAACGTCAAGTTTCGCTGGGGCTCTCCTGCTCTTTTGAGAGTTTGCCTGACTGGATCATGGGAAACCTTCGATTCAGCTGGAAAATTTAAAAATTGGATAATACAGAAGAATTGGGATTAATGTATAAGAAGATACCCATTAGAAGATCTATATAATGCTAGAAAGATATGATGTTAGACCAAAGCGGTTGAAGAGAAGGATTTTTTTTCTCCCTTTATAGAAAGATAGGGTCGAATAGTAAAACATATTCTAGAACATGTCTTGTACTTATAAGTCCAACTATTTGTAATCTACTATTAGAACCTCAAATAAATCATATCCTAGCCTTTCCAACCTACTCGTCTTTCAGAACTTTTCATACACTACCAGACTAAAAAAGAAAGGCCTTTTGCTGCATTCTTATTTTTTATACTTATGGTGTTTTTCACCTTTTAAACAAATAAATATAATTTGATATTGACCATCATCTACTTGGAGGCCCGTGTACCATTGGCTATCTTGATTTGGCAAGGGGACTACTAACCCCCCATACCATCAGGGGAGGCACCTTGTGAGCGCTTATTTCTACGCTATCTCATGAGTGCATTTATTAACAGCACAAGATCCATTGTACATACTGTATTACACTATTTTGTTTTTATATCTTCTCTCTATAGATTATACAGCCGTATCCCGATTCTGTTTGTGGTTTTTTTGTACTTTGTAAAGGTTGTTTGTTGTGGATAACGATCTCGGGAGGCTGTACATTAATTGAATTTAAGTAATTTGCACTACTTTTTATTGATATTGTGGTGTCTAAATTTGTTTCTTTTAAAAAAGAAAGACGTTTCGTGGCAGAGACTTAGTGCCTAAAATTTCACATCATTAAGTTTCATCTAAGCTTTCCTGCGATTCTGAGAGTTTGTCTGAAAGGATCTATGATCCAACAATCAGAAACAATTTAAATAATTTTGTTATATGCACATAATCAGTCATTATTGATCCACTATTTACTTAGTTATCAAGGAGTTATACATGTTTATGACTGTTTGTGTGCAACTATATATGTGGGATTTTTTTATTTTATTTGTACTTATTTTCATGGTTTAAATATTAAGACGCACTTTACAGAACCAACGAGTATTTACAAATTAGCTCCTTAAACTGCTCTTATATGCACTATGTATAATTTTTTTTTAAATTCTTCTTTAAGATGGGAAAAATGTATTATAGCACAGATCACTTATAGAGAATTTTGAATATCTATGCACTTTAATAATATAAGACACTTATAATAAGTTTGTTTGTTTTTTAGAATGAATGTACAGACTAAATAAAAGACACACCTCACTAAACCAGTGTTTATACACAAAATTAGCTTGTTAATAAAAGCACTATTAATATATCTGTAAAATTTTTCTTTAAGATAGCAATAATGTATTTAACATTAAAAGTATAGCGCAATTCACACAAAGAGTTTTAGGTACCTAGGTTTTTGGACAAGTCTAATTATTATTATTACATTATTTATATAGTAATTAGGGAGTTTAGTAAGTATATGTCTGCATGAGTGCTTATATATCAGTTACTATTGAATTACTAATTTTATATTCATATAATATTTATACAGTTATCAAACTCTTATTTAAGGCTGAGACAGTTCAACTAATTCCAACTGAATAGTACAGATGTATGTAGAGAGGTTTATGTATTTATGCACATCGGTATGAGGTTTTTTTTTTCTTTTCTCCTTATTTTATATATAGCATATCTAATCCTTGTTCAGTATCCAGCAATGTTTCGCCTCATACTTTGCATCTTAGAATAAGATGCTTTTTTCGTAACAGGTTTCCCTTACTGAGATCAAACTTTTTAAATTTGTTGAATGAAAGGTGGATCAGATGTGGATCCTTTTTTGTCTTTAGTAGTAGGTTGTATGTTAACGTTTTTGTATTGTATGGCAGCAGAGGTCACACAGTAAAAATTGATCTTAATGGTTAAAATGTTATTGGTCAATACACGGGGGTTATACTTACCTCATAAAAGGTCTATAGTTCTAACTCATCTGATAAAACATAGAATGTGATGGCAGATAAGAACCATTCGGCCCATCTAGTCTGCCCAGTTTTCTAAATACTTTCATTAGTCCCTGGCCTTATCTTATAGTTAGGATAGCCTTATGCCTATCCCACGCATGCTAAAACTCCTTTACTGTGTTAACCTCTACCACTTCAGCTGGAAGGCTATTCCATGCATCCACTACCCTCTCAGTAGAGTAATACTTCCTGATATTATTTTTAAACCTTTGTCCCTCTAATTTAAGACTATGTCCTCTTGTTGTGGTAGTTTTTCTTCTTTTAAATATAGTCTCCTCATTTACTGTGTTGATTCCCTTTATGTATTTAAATGTTTCTATCATATCCCCCCTGTCTTATCTTTCCTCCAAGCTATATGTTAAGATCCTTTAAACTTTCCTGGTAAGTTTTATCCTGCAATCCATGAACCAGTTTAGTAGCCCTTCTTTGAACTCTCTCTAAGGTATCAATATCCTTCTGAAGATATGGTCTCCAGTACTGTGTACAATACTCCAAGTGAGGTCTCACCAGTGTTCTGTACAATGGCATGAGCACTTCCCTCTTTCTACTGCTAATACCTCTCCCTATACAACCAAGCATTCTGCTAGCATTTCCTGCTGCTCTATTACATTGTCTGCCTACCTTTAAGTCATCAGAAATAATCACCCCTAAATCCCTTTCCTCAGATGTTGAGGTTAGGACTCTATTAAATATTCTGTACTCTGCCCTTGGGTTTTTACGTCCAAGATGCATTATCTTGCACTTATCCACATTAAATGTCAGTTGCCACAACTCTGACCATTTTTCTAGTTTACCTAAATCATTTGCCAATTGGCTTATCCCTCCTGGAACATCAACCCTGTTACATATCTTAGTAAAAGAAAGGTTAGACATAGCTTTCCATCAGGAAATTCACTGGAGGGAATGTGTTAAAATGAATTTTAAATCTCAAAAATATCCAAAGCTGATAACTGCCTCTAAACAAAGCAAAAAGTCCTTCGGAGTTGCTATCCTCTTCCTAGACAGACTGTAAGTAGATGTACTTTATCAATACTTAGATGTAGAGGGCCACTATCTGATTGTTGTATGTCTAATTAATGACATCAAAGTGAATGTTTATCTCCCAAATATTACTCCGACTAAAATGGAGGAAGTTAAATAAGGTATTTGTATAATCGCCGGTGATTTTAATTCTATTTTAGATCCAACTCTAGACAAAAAAACACCAGAAGGTATTAAAGTAAAAACAATTAGTTATCAAACAAGCTAAATCTCTGAACAACATTTTAAATCAATACAACTTGTTTGATATATGGAGATTAACCCACCCTTTTGACAGGGATTATACCCACCTTTCTAAAACTCATAGTTCTTACTCACGGATTGATATGATCTGGGGAAACTCACTTCTTACATAGGAAGTTAAAGCAATAGAGATAATAGACAACGTGTGGTCAGATCATAGTATAATAAATATGGAAATACCAAATAGGTATCCACAACTAAATAGATCCACTTGGAAGCTTAATGATTTTCTTTTGAAATATGAAAGCAATTATGAATATTTGTTATATTGTCTTTTTAGACAATAATCTTAAGGACACTTTGCCAATAAATAATTGGTGTGCATTCAAGGCCGTTATATGGGGACATCTTATTAAGCTTCAGAGTAGATTTAGAAAAAAACAAGGTAAAAAATTATCAACTTTATACCATTCCCTGTCTAAGAGAACCAAAATTCTTATAACAAAAGAAATTCTGACTGAAATAACTCAAGTCTAGAATAAAATCAAACAGTGTTTGTTAGACCGAATGATAAAACATTTAGAAAAATTAAAGCTAAATTATTATTATAAGGGAAATAAAGCAGATAAATTGTTAACTACGAAATTAAAGAAACAAACAAGTAACTGAGTATTTAAACCAATGGATGGAACTAATACATATATAAATCCCAGAGATATAGGGAAATGGCTTTAATTCTTATTATTCTAAGTTATATAATTTGATCCCTCAAACAAACGAAGAACAAATTAATGCATATTTGAAGAGATCTCCTCTCCCTTTTTTGTCTGAGAATCAAAAGATTTTTTTAAATAGACCTATTTCTACCGAGGATATACGGGCTGTAATTACCCAGCTAGAAATATACGAGACCCCTAGTCCCGATGGATTTACCAACCAATTCTATAAATTATAAAATCATAAAGTCATTGGAGCTATGGTTTCTACTTTTAATAGTGTTATTCAAAAAGGAGAATTCCCAGTTGATATGACCAAAGCCAACATTATACCAATTCTAAAACAAGGGAAAAATCCCACAGAGATGGTAAACTATTGACCAATATCTTTAATACATGTTGGTTTTAAGATTTTGCCTCAGTATTATCTAACAGACTTAAACCTCGAATAGAACAGATAAATAATCAGGACCAGGTAGGTTTTGTTCCGGGCAGAAACTCTGCAACAAGTGTCCAAAGGGTTGTGGACATTTTTGATTTCGCTAAAAAGAGAAGCCTTCCCCTCCTGACTCTGTCACTGAATGCAGAGAAGGCCCTTGACCGAGTCAGGTGGGCTTTTATGAGGGCTTCTCTTCAAAAATATGGTATAACAGGTTTTTTTCTAAGAGCCATTTTTTCCCTATATAAAACTCCTTCTGCTCGCACTATTAGACCTATTATTACTGCAGATTGGTTCAAACTTTCTAAAAGCACACGACAGGGGCGTCCCCTTTCTCCCCTACATTTTATTTTAAACATCAAACCATTAGCGGTTAATATCAGAGACAGCTCGGAGATAAAGAGACTAATAGTAAATTCCAAAGAAGCTAAAATTAATGTATACACTGATACTATTCTTGTGACTATGATAGAGCCTTTAAATTCCCTGGAAGCTCTTATGAAAGAAATTAATGAGCTCAGTCAAGTTTCAAATTTTAAATTAAACATGTCTAAATCTATTATGATGGTATTAAATGTGGATAAACACTACATTGAGAAGATTCACTCTCAATATAACTCTTTCTGTGAAAAATGTGTTTTGACTATTTGGGTGTTAAAATTGTCAAAGATGTAGATAGAACAATGGATATAAATTGTCTCCATATTTTCAGACAAGCTAATGCAAAAATGAGGGAGTGGAGACATGAGGATATTTCATGGATGGGCAGAATGAACACCATAAAAAAGAAACAATGTATACAGGAACTCTTCTATCTTTGATGGTGTCAGGTATCAAGGTAGCCCACCGCAATTACCTTCAATATATACAATGGAACATATGATACCACACTCAATATTAGATATAAAGCAAAAAATTATTATTTATTGTTTTGCCTATTTTCAATCATATATCTTTTAAAATCAGTGGAGTATACAAATATGGCAACATATAATACACCACAAGATAAAAAATATATGCCCAATCACAAACTGACTCTGTGTCAGTGTTAATAGTGTTAATGAACACTATATGGATGAGAGCCCTGTATATAAATAGCTTGTATGCCTGGCAAAAAAAAATAAAAAGGAGAAAAAAAATGTTTAAAAAATAAAAAAGTAAAAAATAATGAAAAAAAAATAAAAAAAAATCTATACAGTCCCAGTGTGTACACACTAAATGTAGCAAAGGCAGGCATCCACTGGTGGATGGTATTAGATAGATCTCACCACTCCTGTTGTTAAGGAAAGTCCTGGATGTAGTAACGTTGCTGAGTGTAATGGCTTGTCCAAGCCTACGGGTGAGTAATCTTGCGTGTCTGTGTGGATCTGAATACTTGCTCCTTCATGCAGGTCACTGTAATTACTCGTTCTTCCTTGTATTAGATGGCTGGGTGCTTTCTCTGTGGATGGGGTTCCTGGGCTGCGCGCTCGGGACCTGGATTGTCCCTTCGAAGGCCCTGCTGGATAAAACATCAGAATGGCTTTTAGTGCCTCTAATGGGCGCGCCTGCCGACTTCGCATGTCGCGCCTATTCCGTGTCACAGCGTGTGCGTTCCAATGTGCATGCATGCTATAACGATCATACTTCCGGGTCCAGGAAGTCTTTAGGTATTGAACAGTTCACTGAGGCAAGATGTAGTAACGTGCTCTTATGAACACCATACGTGCATATATCTTACCCAAATGGCAATACCTATTCCAGATAATTCCCCTAAAAATCCCAAATAGTTGGCTATTGATGATTCAAAATAGCTTTGATATATTCATTTGGAAGGGTAAAAGACCAAGAATCAATAGAATGGTATTAGCCAATAAAACAAAAAAGGGTGGAACCAATATGCCCTTGATTGACCTTATTTATAAAGCCACCATGATAACACATATCTATAGATCCCAATTGTTTACCTCTCGAGAAGAACTTTGGTAGCAAATTGAATGTAATCTGGCCGGGGTTAGAGATGTCGCGAACATAAAATTTTCCGTTCGCGAACAGCGAACGCAAATTTCCGCAAATGTTCGCGAACGGGCGAACCGGGCAAATTTTAAAACCCACAGGGACTCTTTCTGGCCACAATAGTGATGGAAAAGTTGTTTAACACCTGGACTGTGGCATGCCGGAGGGGGATTCATGGCAAAACTCCCATGGAAAATTACATAGTTGATGCAGAGTCTGGTTTTAATCCATAAAGGGCATAAATCACCTAACATTCCTAAATAGTTTGGAATAACGTGCTTTAAGACATCAGGTATGATGTTGTATCGATCAGGTAGTGTAAGGGTTACGTCCGCTTCACAGTGACAGACCAAACTCCCTGTTTATCGCACCACAAACAACAAGGTTGGATACCAAGCTAGCCATGTCCCGTTCCTTGTCCTCACTGATGTCATTGAAGGTCTCTTCCTCCACCCAACCACGTACAACACCAAGGGTCCCCGAAAGGTGACAACAAGCCCCCTGGGACGCCTGCTGTGTTTGGTCTTCCACCTCCTCAAAACCACCTTCCTCCTCTGACTCCTCTTCTTCAGACTCCTCTCTCTGGGTTGCCTCTCTCTGTGTTATTATAAGGTGTGTTAATTAGTACTAATTTTTATCAGTTTAATCCCTGTTACGTCCCCTATCAGGGGACGTGTATATGGCATCGATTTTAGGAACCGGGAGATGGAAAAAGATGCTTGGTTGGTCCTCCTACTTCAAATTTGGGGCACTGCGCGTGTAATCTAATGTGCCCCAGATAGGAGTGGTGTGTTAAGTAGTACTATTCTTATCAGTTTAATCCCTCTTACGTCCCCTATCAGGGGATGTGTATATGGCATCGATTTTAGGAACCGGGAGATGGAAAAAGATGCTTGGTCGGTCCTCCTACTTCAAATTTGGGGCACTGCGTGTGCAATCTAATGTGCCACCAGATAGGAGTGGTGTGTTAAGTAGTACTATTCTTATCAGTTTAATCCCTGTTACGTCCCCCTCATCAGGCCTTTTTTAGTTGAATGTATCGCCCACTGTCAGTCCCTTCGGGATCCATCCCTCATTCATCTTAATAAAGGTGAGGTAATCTAGACTTTTTTGACCTAGGCGACTTCGCTTCTACGTGACAATACCTCCTGCTGCACTGAAGGCCCTTTCTGACAGGACACTTGAAGCGGGGCAGGCCAGAAGTTCAATCGCAAATTGGGATAGCTCAGGCCACAGGTCAAGCCTGCACACCCAGTAGTCAAGGGGTTCATCGCTACTCAGAGTGTCGATATCTGCAGTTCAGGCGAGGTAGTCTGCTACCTGTCGGTCAAGTCGTTCTCTGAGGGTGGACCCCGATGGGCTGTGACGATGCGTCAACAACACGTCTGTAAAGCGTCCTGTCCTTGCCGGCGTGGTCGTGGGAGGAGGAGGATTACTTTCACATCTTCCCCTGTTAGATTCCCGTTGTGCTGTGACATCACCCTTATACGCTGTGTAAAGCATACTTTTTTATTGATTTTGGAACTGCTGCATCCTTTCCGACTTGTGGTAATTCGGTAACATTTCAGGCACTTTCTGCTTATACCGGGGGCCTAGTAGCGTGGACACCCAGTACAGGTCGTTCTCCTTCAGCCTTTTTATACGAGGGTCCCTCAACAGGCACGACAGGATGAAAGACCCCATTTGCACAAGGTTGGACGCCGAGCTACTCATGTCCCGTTCCTCATCCTCAGTGATCTCACTGAAGGTATGTTCTTCCCCCCAGCCACGTACAACACCACGGGTACCAGATAGGTGACAACGAGCACCCTGGGATGCCTGTTGTGGTTGGTCTTCCTCCTCCTCCTCAAAGCCACATTCCTCCTCTGACTCCTCTTCCTCACAATCCTCTTCCAGCATTGCCGCAGGTCCAGCAAGCGATGCTGATAAGGCTGTTTCTGGTGGTGATGGTGACCACAACTCTTCCTCTTCCTCTTCACGCTCATCTACGGCCTGATCCAGCACTCTTTGCAGGGCACGCTCCAGGAAGAAAACAAATGGTATGATGTCGCTGATGGTGCCTTCGGTGCGACTAACTAGGTTTGTCACCTCCTCAAAAGGACGCATGAGCCTACAGGCATTGCGCATGAGCGTCCAGTAACGTGGCAAAAATATTCCCAGCTCCGCAGAGGCTGTCCTAGCACCCCGGTCATACAAATAGTCGTTAACGGCTTTTTCTTGTTGGAGCAGGCGGTTGAACATTAGGAGTGTTGAATTCCAACGTGTCGGGCTGTCTCAAATCAAGCGCCTCACTGGCATGTTGTTTCGCCGCTGGATATCTGAAAAGTGCGCCATGGCCGTGTAGGAACGCCTGAAATGGCCACACACCTTCCTGGCCTGCTTCAGGACGTCCTGTAAGCCTGGGTACTTATGCACAATTTTATTTTGCATAATAATAATAATAATATTATTAAACAATTGATTGAAGGAAACAATATTAAAACCTTCCGCCAACTCCAAGATGAATTATCCTTATCAAACCAAGAATTATTTACTTACCTAAGACTCAAAATTTTTACAAATGTCTATGTTCTAATACCCTCTTTGGCTCATGATTCCCCTTTATTAGGATTGTTTAATTATAAGGATATCAAAAGGCCCATCTCCAAAGCCATAGAATGTATAAGATCAAGCTTCCCAATCCCTGTCCCTTCAGCAATATCAAAATGGGAAAAATAATTAGGTTGTAATTGTCAGGGTACCTGTAGTCTCTACCTCAGAGGAGGTGAGAGACTTAGACGTTTATCCTCCCAGAGGGGTTGTTTCTTCCGTTCCTCGCGGTTCTCTCGGCCATTTACAAGCCGACTGCGAGGGATCCACTTCCTTATATGACGCGACGCTCAGTAGTCGACGTCATGACGCCAACCCGGGTCGACCTGTCAGTCAAGTCCCGAGCACTAATCAGGACTCGTCGGGGGCGTGATTACCCTCTAGAATCAAGGTATAAAGTCAGGCTTTCGGCATCTGCTCATTGCCCTGTCGTGGTTCTAGCCTGTCTAGTCACTCAGTGCTCTTGTATTCTAGTTGTCTCTTTGGTTCTGACCCGGCTTGTTTGTATTACCCTGTTTATCTCTGTTACCCTTTGACTCGGCTTGTCTCTCGCTTACCTGTCCTCTCGTTCCCTCGACCTCGGCTTGTTCCTAGACCATTCTCTACTTACTCCTTACGTTAAGTCCGGCCATTCTAAGGTCCGGTATACGTACCTACCACCTGTTTGTACTCTGCGTGTTGGATCCCTGTCCCGATCCTGACATTACGACAGGGCCAATGGATCCTGCAGGTACAAACACTCAGGTTGGTCCTTCTGACTCTAGGTTCGACGCCATGATCACAGAATGGACCAGATGGCTCTAGCACTACAGGCGTTACTATCTCGTTCTAGTAATCAACCAGAGGAGATGCGTAATACTTCTATCTCTCCTGTGAGTTCAGGTCTAGAGGTAGCCACTGTAGGTGCTTCTTCCCGTATCACTCCACCTGTACGTTATGGTGGTTCTCCAGAGAAATGTCGTGGTTTCTTAAACCAAATAGGTATCCATTTCGAATTACAACCCCGCTCCTATCCTACAGATCGGGCGAAGGTTGGATTTATTATCACATTACTTGTTGAGAAAGCTTTGAGATGGGCCAATCCATTGTGGGAAAATGATAATCCGTTAGTATATAATTATAATGCCTTTGTAGCTGCTTTCAGAAGAACTTTTGACCCTCCAGGTAGAAAGGTCAATGCAGCTAGATTACTGTTGCGCCTTAGACAAGAAAACCGAACACTTGTGGATTATGCACTAGAGTTCAGGTCCTTGGCGGCAGAGGTTAAGTGGAATGAACAGGCTTATATAGATGTATTTTTAAACGGGTTATCAGACATAATCCTTGACGAGGTTGCTACTAGAGAGCTTCCTGAAAATTTTGAGGATTTAATTTCTTTTATTTCTCGCATTGACGAACGTTTAAGAGAGAGGCAGAACACTCGAGAGAGAAACCGTAGACCTTCCTTTAAACTAGCTCCTTCATTTCAAAGTTCTGAATCCACAACCTCACTTTTTCCAGAACCTATGCAGATAGGCAATACTCGCCTCTCAGAAGAGGAGAGACAGTACAGGAGAAGGGAGGGGTTGTGTATGTACTGTGGAGTCAGAGGTCATTTACGCCTAAATTGTCCTAATCGCTCGGGAAACGCTCGCACCTAAGTTTCTATAGAGGACAGGCCTTGGGTGTTTCTATTTTGTCCTCTAATCTTAATTATAAAGACCACAGGCTTCTGCTACCCGTTTCTTTAACTTGGGAGAAGGAAGTACTAGAAACTATGGCATTGATAGATTCCGGAGCTGCTGAGAGCTTTATCGACCAAGTTTTTGTTACCAAACACGCTATCCCATCCCAGTTAAGGGAGACACCCTTGGCCGTTGAGGCCATAGATGGTAGACCTTTAGTTGAGCCTGTTATTTTCCGTGAAACCATACCCGTTAAATTAACTGTTGGTATCTTACACGAGGAAGACATATCTTTATTGCTTATTTCTTCTCCTTCTGTTCCCATAGTCCTGGGGTACCCTTGGTTAAAAAAACATAACCCTATTATTGATTGGGAATTAGGGGAGATAATCTCATGGGGTCAGGGTTGTCAGGACAGGTGCTTACGGACAGTGTCACCGCTTTGCGCAGTTAACACACCGATTAATTCTACCTACTCTACAGAGGTACAAATACCGCCCCTGTACCTGGATTTAAAGGCAGTATTTGACAAAAAGAATGCTGATACTTTACCTCCACACAGGTCTTTTGATTGTAAGATTAATCTACTACCTGGTACTATGCCCCCCAGGGGTAATGTATATCCTTTGTCCACTAAAGAGAACTTAGTCTTAGAGGAGTATATTCGTGAGAACCTTGAAAAAGGATTCATTAGGAGATCCTCCTCTCCTGCCGGGGCTGGGGTTTTTTTTGTTAAAAAGAAGGATGGTACACTAAGACCTTGCATTGATTATCGAGGTTTGAACAAAATAACCATTAGAAATGCCTACCCAATTCCTTTGATTACCGAGCTCTTTGATCGTCTAAAAGGCTCCAAGATTTTCACCAAGTTAGATCTCAGAGGGGCGTATAACTTGGTGAGAATTCAGCAGGGACACGAGTGGATGACGGCGTTCAATACCCGTTATGGGCACTATGAATACACAGTAATGCCTTTTGGCCTCTGTAATGCACCGGCAGTATTTCAGGACCTGATCAATGAAGTTCTTAGGGAATTTAAACATGACTGCGTTATTGTATATCTGGATGATATACTTATACACTCTAGAGAGATTGAGACTCACCACAGACAAGTCAGAAGGGTATTGCGCAAGCTTCTTCAACATGGCCTGTACTGCAAATTGGAGAAATGCAGCTTTGACCAATCCCAGATAAACTTTCTTGGTTATGTGATTTCTGGGGAAGGGTTTAAGATGGACCCGGATAAGCTCCAGTCCATTTTGGATTGGCCTTTACCCAGGGGCCTCAAGGCCATTCAGAGGTTTATTGGATTCTCCAACTATTATAGGCGCTTCATTAAGGGTTACTCTTCAATTATAGCTCCTATTACCAATATGACCAGACAGGGGGCTGACACTAAGAACTGGTCTACTGAAGCCCTTCTTGCCTTCAAAACACTCAAGGAACTGTTTGCTTCTGCACCAATTTTAGTTCACCCTGATACGACTCTGCCTTTCCTACTCGAGGTAGACGCCTCAGAGACAGGTATAGGTGCCATCCTGTCCCAAAGGTTAGGTGTGGATAAGCCCTTACATCCATGTGGTTTTTTTTCCAAGAAACTATCAGGCCCTGAAAGCAGATATGACATTGGTGACAGGGAACTACTAGCAGTTATCATGGCTTTAAAGGAGTGGAGACATTTACTGGAGGGCACCTTACATCCTGTTACTATTTTGACAGACCACAATAAACTGTCCTATATTGGGGAGGCCAAGCGCTTGTCCTCCAGGCAAGCTCGTTGGTCTTTATTCCTCACGCATTTCAATTACGTGCTCACTTATAGACCTGGTTCTAAGAATTCTAAAGCCGATGCTTTGTCTCGACAATATGAACCTTCTGCGATATCTGAGCCGGTTTTGTCTTCTATAGTACTCAGGTGCAATATTATCGCCAACACGAGTCTTAAGATTCACTCTCCGTTGCTTGGTCAGATCATGAAGTTGCAGCATCTGGCGCCTAGACAGACTCCTGGGTCAAGGCATTTCGTTCCTCCTGAACTCCAACTGGAACTCTTACAGTGTTTTCACAACAGTAAGGCGGCTGGGCATCCGGGTATTCGCAAGACATGTTCCTTGATCTCTAAAGATTTCTGGTGGCCTTCTTTACGGAAGGATATTAGGGATTTCATCGGAGCATGTGAGGTCTGTATGAAGACTAAGCAACCTCATACGCTTCCATGTGGGTTGTTACATCCCTTGAACATTCCAGAGAGACCATGGTCCTGTTTGGCTATGGACTTCATTGTAGATTTGCCTGTTTCTAAAAAACAGACTGTGATCCTCACGGTGGTTGATAGGTTTACTAAGATGGCTCATTTCGTGCCCTTAACTAAACTCCTGACTTTTCCTGAATTGGCGGAGATATTCGCGAGAGAGATTTTTCGCTTACATGGGATACCTTCCGAAATTGTTTCCGATAGAGGTTCCCAATTTGTTTCACGTTTTTGGAGATCCTTCTGTTCTCAACTTATCAAATTGAATTTTTCTTCTGCCTATCACCCTCAGTCTAACG
Source organism: Pelobates fuscus (assembly GCF_036172605.1). Lineage (NCBI taxonomy): Eukaryota > Metazoa > Chordata > Amphibia > Anura > Pelobatidae > Pelobates > Pelobates fuscus. Next base: position 17,852,249 of record NC_086320.1, read on the forward strand.
AAGCTGCTGAACGTACCAATCAAAAGATTGAACAATATTTTCGTTGTTTTGTTTCTGAACACCAGGACGATTGGGTCGGTTTGATTCCTTGGGCGGAGTTTGCACACAATAATCTCGTTTGTGATTCTACTCGTTCCAGTCCCTTCTTCATGAATTATGGCTTTCATCCTTCCATTCTTCCCTCGGTTTCTCCTTCCCAAGGGGTACCGTCGGTTGATGTTCATGTTGCCAATTTGAGGAAGTTGTGGGATCAGACTCGACAAATTCTCCTACATAATTCCATGTTGTTCAAGAAACACGCTGATAAGCACAGAAGGGCAGCTCCGGTTTTTGTTCCAGGTGATAGGGTATGGTTGAGTACTAGAAACATTCGTTTGAAGGTTCCTTCTATGAAATTCGCTCCTCGTTACATTGGCCCTTACAGGGTTCTGACTCGAATTAACCCAGTTGCGTATCGCCTAGCTCTTCCAGCTGCCTTACGCATTCCTAACTCCTTTCATGTTTCTTTACTGAAACCGCTAGTCTGTAACAGATTTTCCTCCACTATATCCTCTCCTCGCTCTGTTCAGGTTGAGGGTCAGGAGGAGTATGAAATCAACTCCATCATTGATTCTCGAATCTCCCAGGGGAAGTTACAATATCTTATTGACTGGAAGGGATATGGTCCTGAGGAGAGGACTTGGGTACCTCAGGAGGATGTACATGCTCCTCGCCTCCGCAGGGCTTTTCACTCCCGTTTTCCATCTCGTCCCGGTTCCTTCCGCCCGGTGGGTGTTTCTGAGAGGGGGGGTACTGTCAGGGTACCTGTAGTCTCTACCTCAGAGGAGGTGAGAGACTTAGATGTTTATCCTCCCAGAGGGGTTGTTTCTTCCGTTCCTCGCGGTTCTCTCGGCCATTTACAAGCCGACCGCGAGGGATCCACTTCCTTATATGACGCGACGCTCAGTAGTCGACGTCATGACGCCAACCCGGCTCGACCTGTCAGTCAAGTCCCGAGCACTAATCAGGACTCGTCGGGGGCGTGATTACCCCCTAGAATCAAGGTATAAAGTAAGGCTTTCGGCATCTGCTCATTGCCCTGTCGTGGTTCTAGCCTGTCTAGTCACTCAGTGCTCTTGTATTCTAGTTGTCTCTTTGGTTCTGACCCGGCTTGTTTGTATTACCCTGTTTATCTCTGTTACCCTTTGACTCGGCTTGTCTCTCGCTTACCTGTCCTCTCGTTCCCTCGACCTCGGCTTGTTCCTAGACCATTCTCTACTTACTCCTTACGTTAAGTCCGGCCATTCTAAGGTCCGGTATACGTACCTACCACCTGTTTGTACTCTGCATGTTGGATCCCTGTCCCGATCCTGACAGTAATATTGACAAGGATAGTTGGTATATGGCTCTTTACTATGTCACCAAAAATATACATTGTTTAAATTACGTAGAAACATTCTACAAAGTTAACAATAGGTGGTACTACATCCCAGATAGGTTGCATAAGATTTATCCGACGTATTCTGAAGTCTGTTGGAGATGTAATCTAGAGATTGGTACATGAGCATATCTGGTGGAGTTGTCAGGATGTAATAATAATATGGACTTGGATTTTCACATTATTAGAAGATATGGTAATTAAACTTTTTAAATCTCCAACTGTAGCTTTGCTACATCTTGACTGGCCCATTCTGGAACAACTAGACCAATGCCTAATTATCCATTGTTTTATTTCAATTAAAGTACTGATTGCCCGTTCATGGAAAGACAAATTATTTTACAAATGAACATGGAGAAGAAATATACCTATATAACTTCTCCTTTTGCAAAAAAAAAAATAAGCTAGAAAGATGGTCTTGATATATAGGACAATGGTCCCCACTCCCCTGAGTACAAAAATAATTCTTAATTCTTATTAATTTCACTGAAAATCAAATAAGTATATCTGACATGGTAATATGTGAGCTCTGACTGCATTTTTGTTTGTTTTATTTGTTTGTAACTGATATGGTATAATTCATACAATATGAAATATTGATTCTTCTATTTTTATTAGTAGAAATGTACATGTGTCATTGGAATGTATGTTTTTTTGTTTTAGTATGTCATTTTTTTGTTAATGCAAAATAATAAATAAAAAGAATAGAAATATATATATATGTATATATTTGAATAAATATGTAGTATTAATCTTATTCTTCTGTTAGTTTACTTGCGTTACAATTGTTTCTCTCTTTATCATGCTCTTCAGAATTTTGATATAATTTGGTTATAATAAAATCAAGTTAGGATTACTGCGCTCTATGAGAAAGTGGTGACAGGACCAGCAGAAGAAAACTGCTTAATAAAAAAAACATTTAGTAAGACCACTGTTCACTGACTGTTTCACAGAAAATATTCACACAATCTGCCACTTTTATTCCAAACACTGATTCATCGTAACCTGGCTAAAGAAGACATGTCGGCCAGCACAGAAGCCGGAACTCTAAATGGATTTCAATTGCCATTGTCTTTACTCCAATTAAAAAAACAAAACAAAAAACAAAACTTGTAACTGTTGTTGCTAATGTTTAGCAAAATAGGTACTTTTATCATTAGTAAACCCATTGCAACTGATTGCATTACCAGTTAGACTGCATTGTGTTCTTTCCACGCTAAATGACTAAACAGGCAATTAGCAGTGGATATGTCGATGGTTGGACAGCTGTCAGTGTGTCAATTAGCAGCCTTGCTGAACATTTGGACCCTTTAATAAATTAACTACTGCATTTTTTTAAATCTAGATCATTCAATTAAGCTTAAGGGTTAGCATGTATACTCAAAGAACTTCTTATTGAGGTAATAAATAGCTTTCAAACCTCCCTGGAAGAAAATGCTTTCTGGTTGTGAGTTTCTCATTGATCTTCTGGAAGCTTTTGATCCATTGATATTGCCTTTGACTTCTAATTAGTTTTTGGGTTGACTGCGTTCGGCAAATGCTTTATGGGCCGAATGAAAAGGTTTTCTTACAAAAAAGTAACAATGGTAAAAGAATGCCATTGAGGGCAAATATCATAATAAACCACAAGGCTATATATTGGTATACATCTTTTATATTACACAATATTTTTAGACATCAATAGAGGTATAGTCAGTGTTAGGAGTTAGGGTTAATGCTAAAGCAGTGTAGTGGATAAGGCTTAGGGGTAGAGTTAGGGTAGCAAATGGGATTAAAGGTCAGTCTCAAGGTAGTGCAGAGGTTAAATTGTAGTGTTATGGTAGTGGTAGGATAAAGGGTTAATGTTATTGTAATTGTTAGAGTAGTTTAGAAGTTAAGAGCCAGTGATATGGTAGTGTAAGGGTTAAAGACTAGTCTTACGGCCGTGTATGCATTAAAGATTAAGTAATAATGCAGCTGTTAGGGTAGTATATGAATTAAGGTATAGAATTAGTGTAGTATAGCAAGGGTATTAACTGTTAGGACATCAATGAGACGCATCGATGCCCTAGAGGTATCCAAGATTATTAGGATTTACACCTGCCACTTTAGTGTAACTGACATTAATCTTCTGTTTTAGATTAGGGCCCTCCAACTGGCTGAAGGGATCAGTGGACTAGTTGTCATTCATTACAGAGAAGTCTGCATTTCTAAGGCTTGGATTGGTGTATTAGAGTAGAGTTGAGGTTCCTAGTTAGTGTTAGTGTTTTGTAGTGTAACGGTCAAGATAATGTGTTTATAGTTAGGGGAGCAGTAACACAACCCCAGAATTTTTGTGCAATCAAGTTTATTTTAGTAATTCCCTGGAGTCTACATTAAGATCAGTGGAACTAAAACCTCTGTAACAAATTGTGTACATAATTATTTATTGGAAGACTGTTTTAATTCTAATCATTGATTTGATTCCAATATATCCATTCCAGATCAGAATAATGTGTCTCGTGGTTTTAGTGCATCGATGGAAACATATCTTCCTTTTGATCTGTCCAAAACAAGATTTAACAGAGCAAACTTTTAAGGACAGCAAATGCTGGTGTATAGTCTTCAGCAATTTGTTTTGAAACATTTTACTTTGAATAAAGTAAATTGGCATAGACAAACACGAAAACAAGTATTCCAGATTTATATTGGCCTTCAGGTTGAAGTCTACGGTATGATTTGATGTAAATGATACTGACAGGGAACATAGGATGAATTTCGTTAGTTGAGTCTAGTGCTGGTTATAGAGATGTGATTTCTGACTTTAATCAGGGAGTGTTACTTTGAGAAACTAGCAAGATGACATAACTCAAGTTCTGCAGAGGAAAAATGTATATTGGGGTCAATATATTTCAGCAAAAACAGCTAGCTCATTAGACACTTAAATGGTGATCCTGTCGTGGTTGTGAGTCACCAATTTGGAAAATCTTGTCATCTATATCCAAATTAAATAAAGGTAAATATTTTAAAACTAACTAATTGAAAAGATATTTAGGTGCCTGAAATACTTCATAAAACAGCAGATTTACTCTTTCTTAATGCTTTCAATCTTTTTGTGAAAATCCATTGCAGGCATGCGCAAACACAAAATGCATTTTGCACCATAGAAAAATGATAAGGAGAGGAGAATTGTTACAAGGTTTAGAGAAGGAGTGTAATAGGTAATAACAGCATGAAAGGTTAGGTAACAAAGGATAGGCGAATGAATGGAAAAGACAAGTGGGTAATAGTGGGAGATGAATGAAGAGGAGGCAGGATGATGACAGTAAGCATTTATAGATCAAAATATGGCTAGATCAGGGGCCTGCTGAGTTTTTGCAGAAGGGGGGAAATTGAGAAGACCAAGGCATGTAGATAGAAACAGACAGTAGCTTTTGGGAACTGTCAAAGGGAAATATGATGGTTGTTGATGCCAAGTGTGAAGGAATTTCAAGAGTTTAGCATGGGGAACACACAGGAAGATGAGGAGTTATGCTGCTTTCTTGAAATCCGAAGGGGTGAAAATGGCTCAGGGAAGCAATAGAGGATAAACATTTGTCAAACTGTTGGAAAGACAACTTATGATGACAGAGTGGCTTTAAATAAAGATTCTAAACTTAGGTTTGCTGTTGCAGTACGAATACAGATTGTTCAGGTAGTTGCTTAGAAACATGAAATAATAGTCCTCGGTTTACACTTTCAGTTAGATTTTGCTTGATGTCTATTAATAACAGTAAGCACTTCTTCCTGTCCCTATTGTTATTACATTAGAACAATTTATTCAGTTTCCTAGGGAATCGTCTCATGAAATCTGCAAATGTTTTCCGGGTATAATTGATTATATTTTACATTTTTGGGAGGAATAAAGATTCAACGTCTCTTCTTATACTTCTTATACTATTTTCATGATTAAAAAGGAATTTTAAAAAATAATACATTTGTAAGCAGAGGAAGCTTCTGTATTTATCGTTACTCTAATTCTCATTTAATATAAAAATAAAGGTATTTTTAGTTTATTATATGTTTTGCAAACATTGCGCCATTTTGTTACATTGTAGCAGCCCAATTGTTTCTCTTCAGAACACTAGGAGGAGTATGTAACCTGGAGACAACATCACGGTTTGCAAGCAGCTTTCTGTAAATCCCAATGCATCACTCCACAACTCAAATTGAGGATAACCGGTCTTATTGTTGAAGTCATGAAACACATCACTCGTCTTTCCAATGTGCAAAGGAAGAGTCAAATATTCAATATTTCCTCAGGAAGAAGAACAAGATTGTCAGAGCTATCAGTAAAGTGAGAATTCAAGGTGATTTCAATTCAGATTCATATTTTTTACAACTGTACAGTGTACATACAAGGTCTCTTATCAGAAATACATTAGTGATTAATAAAATATACTATATTTAAAATGTACTCTCAGTGTAAGCTTTAGCAGTCCTTACTTAATGCCATAGTACCTCTAGTACCTACGAAATACAATCCCTTCTTCATTAATAATAATAAAAATAATAATAAAAATAGCTCACAGCCTAATAATACACATAGACATTACACAATAGTGCCACCAATATTATACAAATTCAGCGATATAGCCTATAACCCTCAATCCAATCTAAAATACCTATCTTACAAAACAACACCATACCTTGTACAAATAAAGTGTACCAAACTATTATATGATAAAAACAATCTAGTGCAAATAAAGTACTAAAGTAATCTCAAGAATACAGTAAAGCTTTCTCTTGTGAGAATTATTGCATACCACAATACATCCAATCACACCCATCATATGTACAGAACACAAACTGCAGCACATTGACCAATAATATGAAGTACTTATTGTGAGCACGTAGGCCATATGCATAAAGTGCAAAATATGAGCATATATGTGTAAAGTGCAAGATGTCAGCACATAGACCATGTACAGAAGTACAAAATGTGGGCACAATTAAAAGTCAGGATTAAAAAGGTAACATGTGTAGGTGCTCTCTATATTCTGTTGAGGAGTCTGCAGTAGATTTTACAAGGATTCTACAAACTTGTTATAGTATAGTAGAGATAGAACACACAATAGATATCTACTTTTTGTCTTCACATCTTCTGATGAAACCCTAAGGTGGAATGTGGTAATAATGTTTTAATGCCTATTTTTCTTTTATCAAAGATTATTTTTTTATTGTTTTGTTTATTGTCTTTATGTTGTCATAAAGTTAATAATTGTTATATTAAATTCATTTTGAATTTATTTTTTAATTTACTTTGTGCCCTTTGACTTCTTGGTTCCACCTATCCCAGGCACAGATTGTGCCACCAAAGCTTTACAACACCAGAACAGGTCCATGAAGGATACTTACCTTTTTACCTTACATAGTTATTTTCATATTGTACCATTGGATATGTCTATATTTTGTCTCTACATACCATATTGCCTCTTGGAGAAACACCACCACTTTTGCTGACTAAATAGTCCATGTTGAATACAGCAGAGCTCTTAGAAGCTCTAAAAAGTGTGAGTATGTTTTTTACTACACAACTTGTTTTATATTATTTATCCCAGAAAACATATTGCACTATTTTTGTGTTTGTTGTTCTTTCTTTGAAATGTCTAACTTTACACAATGGAAAAATCCTATTGATTCATGTATGTATATTTTTTTATTGTGTGACTACACTTAAGTGCTAACTTTTTTTAGGTTTATCTATTGTTTGTTCCATCACAATTAAAAGACACTTTCAAATTTCAACTACCGTCCAATTTCCCTCATCAATCTTGATATAAAAAATATTTTCAAAAATCCTAGCAGATAGATTGTCCCAGATAATTTCAGATCTAATTCATTTAGACCAATCTGGTTTTATAAAAGGAAGATCAGCTAGTGATAATATTTGCAAAATTCTGAATATGATGATGGAAGTCAGCAAAAAAACTATTTCTACAGTTTTTATAGCAGCCAATGCCGAAAAGGCATTCAACAGAGTAAATTGGAAATTTTTATCAGCTACACTTTGTGCATTTGGGATTGAGGGATCTTTTAAGGATCTAGCAATGTCTTTATATTCTTCTCCTATAGGAAAAATCTATGGTAATGGTTTAGATTCTGCTTGGTTTTCTATTAAAAAGGGAACCCGTCAGGGATGCCAATTGGCCCCCCTTCTTTGTATTCTTTCTAATGAATCATTGGCAGTATATATAAGACAGCATAACATAACTGGGGTGAACTTAGGAACTCAGGAACAAAAAATAACAATGTTCGCTGATGATATAATTCTGACATTAACAAACCCAGAATCTTCTTTACCATTTACACTTCGCAGTATAGAAGAATACAGTAGATTTTCTAACTATAAGATCAATATGCAAAAAACTCAAGCTCTGCATGACAATCTACCAAGCGCATTAATAAATAACCTGAACAATAACTGTAAATTTAAATGGTCCAATTCCTTCCATTATCTGGGAATAAATATAAACTTTAATATTGAAGAATGGACCACTGATAATTATACCATACTTCTTACAGAATTTAGAAACGCAATTCTAAAATGGTTTAAATTACAAATATCTTGGCTTGGAAGAAAAAAATCTTATCAGATCTAATTTACTTCCAAAATTAGAATATCTACTTCACACCATATCTTAGAGTCCAAAGGAAAATACTTCAATTGTTTCATGATCTATTTGTATCTTGTATGTTTGGGGCAATAAAAAAACAAGGATTGCTCTTAAAGTTATGTCAGCTAGATTAGCAGAAGGAGGTTTATCATTTCTGAATCCATTTTATATTCATGACACAGTTATGTTTTTACACTATTTAGAATGGGGAAATAATAACTCAAAGCAGAAAGCTTGGTATATATTTGAAAAAAGCCTATGTAATACATTTGACCCTTTCGATCTTTTCTGGATTGATAAAATACTTTTTAAAAACCTATTACCTATTGACAACATAATTATCTCCCATACTTTCCAATCTATAATACCAATAAAGAAACACTTTTTTTTGCTCCAAACCAAATTTCCTCAAATGCCCTTCTGTAGGTTCTAAAATTCTTCATTCAAGATCTTAACTTATTTGGTTGATTACTTAGAGTTGGGTTAAAAATTCACCTATATGATTTTTCTGGAATTTGTAGTTTTCCAAGTATTAAATAAAACATTGGACTTGTGAATAAAGAATATTTTACCTATCTAAGAATAAAAAACGTTCTTTATAAGACAACTATAACTAAAGATTCACCTTTTGACAAGATTCTTTTTGGAGAGGTTAAAAATAAATCTTCAGCATTTAGATCTTTGGAGGTATTAAATCAAGAGGTAAAATATAATACAATCTCTAGGTGGGAAACCGACCTAAATAAATCTTTTTCATCCCAAAATTGGTTAAAAGCATTTGAAGCTTTAAGAAAATTGATCCATTGTATAAACATACAGGAAACATACCTTAAACTTATCCATAGATGGTATATGGTCCCTACGAAAATATGTACATTTCAAGCCAACTCATCAATTATCTGCTGGCGTTGTAATAGTGAACATGGTTCATTCAAACATGTGCGGTGGGATTGTATAGGTTTGGACATTCTTAAATTGGAAATATCTAAACTCTTTATTGATTTAAAAGTAAATAATACGTTATCTCCAGAAAGATTGTTATTCCATTCAAATTTCCCAAAAAATTGATAAGTTATCTCAATATTTGACTATGCATATCTTGATGGCTGTTAAACTATGTATTGCTAGAAAATGGAAACATAATATATCTCCCTCTATAATACAGATTAAAACCGAGATTCAATATCAAGGGCTAATGGAAAAGGCGGTGTATTTTAAGGATAATAACATCAGCTTTTACAATAAGAATTGGTTTGATTAGTATAAAGAATAAACTATTCATGCCTTATCTAATTTAACAACCCTAGCATTGATTCTTCTGTAAGATAAACACGGATAATAATACTCCGAAAGTGGCTATAGCTATAATGAATACTTTAAAGAAGCGATATCGACCCTGTCCTTTTCCCAGATCGCGATGGCCGACCTGATACCTTGTTTTCTTTGTTGTATGTCTTTTTATGTAGTTTTGAGTATATTGTAATGTGATATTTATATTTTGTGTTTATCTTATGACACAACTATTTTTCTTTAATACCTGTTTAACCCCTTAAGGACACATGACATGTGTGACATGTCATGATTCCCTTTTATTCCAGAAGTTTGGTCCTTAAGGGGTTAATTTGTAAAATAATAATAAAAAATGTATTTAAAAAAAAAAAGTCAATTTCAAATTTGAAGTCAGAGCGGCTGAAACTGAAATATAAGTCAGCTGGGCTATCAGTTTGGATACTCTGGCCCTGAATTTGAAATTAATTTCACTTAGAATTTTCACTTTAATGAATGACCCTGTGTGAAATCCTTGCCTAATACTAGCCTTCATAACAAATTATAGCCTCTATTAATTATTTTGGATATGCTCTTCAAATTATTTAAAATTTTAGATGATATTTTTTCAAAATATTAAAATGTAAAAAAATCACGTATATAAAAGATATCAGTAGTTCAAAAATCATAAAACATTAAACCGTTTGAAAAGCGTAATTAAAAATACTAAATAAAGCCCTTTATTGATAAACAAGTGTAGTACTATTATCAAACAATTAACAAAGCATGTGAAAAACAAAGTGAAAACCTGCTCAAATGAATTCATGATCTAGAAAACAAGCTTAGAATACAGCGTATCGTCTAAGGAACAAGTTTACACCCTAGAACATGCAGTCCCCATCTAGGACATTTGGTTATGTGGATGCACACCACATGGTATGTTAAGTTGAACTCTTGAAGTTGAGACACAGGTATGATGCCTTTTTTATATCTTTACAATTTTCTGTCATTTGTTTTTCTAAAGCTGTCTGCTATCTAAAACAGGTCTCCTTGCTGCTGTATACCATATATATATAGCATTTTTAAATCTCACCTTTTAGAATGATAACCTTACCTGTTACATATCACTATTATTCTGGTCAAGAGCCAACCTAGCACTCTAATGTCCTGCTCGCCAATGTAGGCTAAATTCAAAATGTTGCCAGGTCACTTTTGGTGGCTATAACAAAGGCAAACTGATCCTTGCTAAGGCCACAAGATCAAACTTAAACCTTGGTTTAATTTGTTTTAATCAGAATCAGACAGCTTTCCATTCTGGAGCACCTGCCTTGCAAAGCCTTCTCATTGAGCTGCATTGAGCAGTCTGTGATTGGACTGACACAGAAAGTCTGGGCAGGGGAAGACGGTGAGGGCATGTAAAGGCTGCAGACAAGAAACCTGCAGCATTTGCAACTGTTTTTAGATACACCCCCAATGACAAAATACATAATTAAATGCATACATGTTTTCATTGGGCTGTATCTGTGATTTTGAGTTCCCTTTAAATCGAGGCCTTAGTATCTTTTTTGATTAGGGAAGTAATCATCAAAGAACTGTACATTCAGTAAGACTAATTGAGGACCTCAGTTTTATTGCTAAATACTTTATTTACATTGATATAACTTTCTGCTGAGGGCTTGTTCACTTCTAGAGTGGATCATTTCAGCATCATTTCTTATTAAAAGTTAAGTTTTGGTTTTCCTTGTCTTGTCTCTAATCCCTTTATTATTGGTCCACTGGAATAAAACAAAATATAGATCTCACCATAGATGATATTGATAAGGTCAAAGTGCACGCATTGCTATATTTTAACAGCAGTGTATTGGGACACATACAATTTCCAGCTTTTATAGATGCTGAAGTTTGTGACCTCCCTGTCATCACGCTGGAGGGTCTTGGCATATTTTGTTGTTTGTTCTATGTTCTTTGAGCTACAACATTCAGTGATACTTATCTTGTTTGGGGGCCTTTATACATTGGCATAGGATGACATTTCAAATGTTTCCATGACAAGTTTCATATTGTAGTTACGTTATAATTAATGCTATATTTAAATAAGGGGCAAGGTAATTAAAGGTAAGGGACAAAGAAGTTCAATTATTGTTTACTGCTAAATGGCCAGGTGCTTGTGGACCCCTTGTCTCACATTGACTGGGGGGGGTACAGGACGAAAGGAGGTAACTTTTCAGTAGACTTGCTCCATTTTCCCTACAGGGTAACATAATCCTTAATTTCCATTGACATGCTTGTCATTCCTAGTGGTGTTTGTTCTCTTTTTTTTCTTTTTCCTGTGAAAAATATAAACACCTGCATAACAAGTTAGAAAAATTAATCTAAATGGCTACTCATGTGGACTCTAAAAATACAGAAATAGTTTTGCAGCCACCTGTAATCTTGTTTCATAATATAACACGTTATGTGACCTGTTAAAACCGTGTGCTGAGCTGTTTTCTTGTAAGTAAAAATACTTCGAGGAAAAACGTCATTGCTGCCGTTGTTCTTCATGCTACTTGAGTACTTAATTTCAGTAAAAAGTGAAGATTTCTTTAGGAACTGAGGCAGAGAGAGAGCAGAAGCTTTACTTATTCTTTGAAAGTTATACAGTCACCAAAGCAGATAGATACAAAATACGTATCCTTATTATTCCCAGCTGTAAGGAATGCAAGTCACCAATGTATGTGCAGATAAGGAAATGCTCCCCGAACTCACAGGTGCTGTGCGAACATAATTCATGGGAAAATGTAGCTCAGCTCAACACCAGATTTACACACAAAAAATATAACTTGTTTCAGATGATATATCCTTGTTCTACAGAATGCCTCAAATTAATGAGCACTGCTCTAGATATTACATGAGAATTGAGGCAGCATTTCACGTGAGATGGGACTTGTGTTAGGATTCCGATTGGTGAACTCACCTACAACTGCACACCAGCTGCGGTCTCTTCCTTGGTGACCTTGTGAGAGCTATCTAGTTGATATGACTTATTTTCTTTCATTCTTTTTTTTTTTGTTGTTTGTTTTATTTTGCTGTTTTTCTTTTTGCCATCCTGGGAGAGAAACGACACGTTACCAGGGCCCCATCTACTCACCTGTGCTCATTAATATTTTTAATCTTGTAAATTTATATTATACATTAAATTGTGTTAGATATCAACTGCTCTTCACTATTAAGGCTTTCCTTATTCCCCTCTGTATGTAAATACTACTGAGAAGACAGACAGCCTGCTTCTGTGTTTTATCTGATGTGCCTACTATCAATGATCGGTTTGTGAGTGAGATTTTTCATCTGTTATATTTTTGGTACTCACACAGCCCTATGAGTCTCTCCATTTTATTTATATTGCAGATTTTGTTTATGTCTCAGCTTCATTAGATGTTTTTCTGATAAGTACTGCCATGGTAAGGCCCAGTTATATGTCTTCCTATACTTTGTATTACCTATTTGTAGTTTCAGTAGGTAGGTGAGGCATGCACTCTGCACATTGATTACCTGTTTGTAATTCAACCATCTACTCATATATGTCAAATTTTCCCTTGAATAAAATAAGTCATATTATCTCATCCACACATCATGATTTAGCTTGTCTGCCTATTTTTATACAAAGAACCAGAGACTCCTGAGATGTGACAGAAAGTTTCTTCCCACAAGATAATAGTCATGGGAGATCATCCCTTTGTTATAGATGTTGGGGCTTGGGGATCACTATTAGTAGAGCTCAGGCTATGGGCACCCGGATACAGTGTCTCCAGGCTGCAGCAAATCCATAGTGTATATAAGTTTAAGAGCTATGAATCACTTCCAATGAGGAAGTCTTGTGTGGATTTTAGTTTACTTGAAAGGTTCCAGAGGGAATATAGACCATCTACATAACAGATTCCTCCCACACATTCAGAAGTCCAAAACCAAAATGCTAAGCAAATGTTTCTTGCTCTGAAAAAAACATATAAAGATACAAAGCATTTGTAAATAAACCAAATCAAAGTGGAATGGAATGAGAATGGAAAACGTAATAGCTTGTGCTGCCCATGCCATAAATAATATAATAATAAGTAAAGAGGCTGTGGGTTAAATCAGTACTGGGAACATTTAAATGAGTAGACTTGGAGATTCATTTCAGATCATACTGCAATTTAGACACATTTGGGCCAATGGGGAGATCAGCCAAATTCCCAATATATACCTGAATTACTGACTAACATAAAGTGTGCAATGCCAAACATGCTAGTGAGGGGGCAGTCAATATTCTGATCTGGTGTACCCTGATCTACATTGTTATATTGAATATTCTGATTTCTGATTCTGTCTGTGGCACCAAAAAAAAAGAGATGTTTTGATGGTAAAAAAAAGATGATTGATGGCTCAATACAATCACTAGGTTTCACAGATCAAGTGAGAAGTGACCAATAGAGAGAAAACACAATAGGAATAGTATAAAAAAATCAATATAATGTATTTGTATATTATATATTTAATAATGTATAATGGGTTCTAAATATATATTTACATAGTTACATAGTTAGATAGCTGAAAAGAGACTTGCGTCCATCAAGTTCAGCCTTCCTCACACCTGTTTTTTGCTGTTGATCCAAAAGAAAAAAAAAAAAAAAAAAACCCAGTTTGAAGCACAATTTTGCAACAAGCTAGGACAAAAAATTCCTTCTTGACCCCAGAATGGCAGTCAGATTTATCCTTGAATCAAGCAGTTATTACCCTACATTGAAAGATTATATCCTTGAATATTCTGTCTTTGCAAGTATGCATCTAGTAGCTGTTTGAACATCTGTATGGACTCTGATAAAACCACTTCTTCAGGCAGAGAATTCCACATCCTGATTGTTCTTACAGTAAAAAAACCTTTCCTTTGCCTTAGACGAAATCTTCTTTCTTCCAGTCTAAACGCATGGCCTCGTGTCCTATGTAAAGTCCGGTTTGTGAATAGATTTCCACAGAATGGTTTGTATTGGCCCCGAATATATTTGTATAATGTTATCATATCCCCTCTCAGGCGACGTTTTTCTAAACTAAATAGGTTTAAATTTGTTAACCTTTCTTCATAGCTGATATGTTCCATTCCTTTTATTAATTTTGTAGCCCGCCTCTGCACTTTTTCTAGTGCCATGATATCCTTCTTTAGAACAGGTGCCCAAAATTGCACAGCATATTCAACATGTGGTCTTACCAGTGATTTATAGAGAGGCAAAATGATATTCTCGTCCCGAGAATGAATGCCCTTTTTCATGCATGACAATACCTTACTGGCCTTGGCCACTGCTGATTGACATTGCACATTGTTGCATAGTTTGTTGTCTATAACAATTCCCAAGTCCTTTTTGTGTGTTGTTATCCCTAATTCGCTTCCATTAAGGGTATACGTTGCTTGTGTATTCTTTACGCCGAAGTGCATAACTTTGCATTTTTCAACATTAAATTGCATCTGCCATTTGAGTGCCCAGTCCTCCAGTCTATCTAAATCCTTCTGCAGCAAAGTAATATCTTGCTCACATTGTATTATTTTACAAAGTTTTGTGTCATCTGCAAACACTGAAACATGACTTTCAATGCTGTCTTCAAGATCATTTATACACTGTGAATCTTGTTTTCCCCTCTATTGGTTTAATTTTCTCACTTGTTCTGTGAAGTAATTGGCAGGAAAATACTGCTATCAGTGTACTGCAAAATATCTACAAAATAGGATATTATGTATATATTTTGAGGCACACTGATTGGCCCATGTTCACAGCTTTTTGGTTGGTTCTTTTCATTGTCAGAAACAAACTACAAATTAGCTTATTTTTCTTGGATATTGTAACCCAGTAAAAAAAAAAAAAAATTTACTCCTGGTGGAAATAAAAGGTCCAAACAAGAAATACTGGAAGTGGTCAAATAGTTCCTTATTAATTATTTATATTATTATACTTAACTGTAGGAACTACCTACATCATATATTATTATAGACAGATTGGAGCATAGGCAGTCCTTACAGGTTAGTTATAATAATGGAAACATCTAAACGGTGACATTTCCTACAAAAAAATGAAAGAAGGAAGACTTGATTAGGGTATTGTTTTCCCAAGTCTTCGGGCAGTCAGGCTCTTAATGAAAACCTTGTAGAGATGGATTGCAACATTTTGACCAAGAAAACAGCGAGTAAACTAAAATGATGTGGTAATCAAATAGACACATAGATCTAAGAGTTAGTATAGAAATGAAATGAAATCTAGAGATCCCGACTAAGCTAATACGAGCTCTCTCAGTTCTTCATCTTCCACTAAAAATCTATAAACTATTATAAGATACATCAGGTAAACGAATAGTTTCTGGCATTCTGGCAGTTAATTACTGTAACAGCTGCCATTGATTTTCATTGACCCTCATTTTAGCCTGATAGGTCTTTCTGAAACATAATGGAATTAAATATTCGACCCTTGATCAAGTATTGAGTTGTCCAGTCGAGTTGTATCTTTTTTTTATGGCCAACATAAACATGATAGGGAGATAAACAAATAAAGAAATCCAAATCTGCCCAATAACGATATCATGTTTTTTTGTTGGATTTGAATCAGCTTTGTTATATTGATAACATTCTTCCAGTTAAGGCTCACAGCCCTAGGTAAATATAACTTTCCATTAATGTAGACATGAATTCTTCTCAGATTTATAGTGAAGGTGAAACTTTGTCATATTTCTGTAATCATGAGCAAAATAATGGCTTTCTACAGTACAGGTGATTATGAATTTCCTTCTGTTTTCTAACTATTGTAATGTAACTCTAACCACTTTTTAAGCAGGTGATATATGTCAAGGGGCAACGGGGGTCAATTCAACATCAGTTATTGTTTTTGTTAAGTGAAATAAGCAGTCCTTCTGTACAATACTATTTAATTGTAATTATAGAAGGTACTAAAACAGCTTACAGTAATATAATAATAATAATAATAATATAATAAATATAGTGAGTTATTTAGGAATCAGGTTTTTTGAATATTTTAAAAAATATATAATTTGAAGAATGCATTTTAAACAGATATTATTATTTTACTTTGTCTTCTAGAGCATACTTAAAATATAGTATAGAGATTTATCTTATGAGAATTGTTGTATTTGTTCTGTGTAGATCAAATGAAGTTTTTTAGGGAGCATGACAAAAATATTTATAAAATATAAACTGGCCCATAAGACCTTGATTATGTCTGTAGTAGTCCACTGGCAGTGCATTATAGCATGGGCATGCTTCTTTTTCTTATATTGCCATCTTAGCAATGACTTACTACGTGCTACTCAAGGTCAAAGTCTTCTCTTTTCAGCTGAAAGTGAGACTTGCTTAAAGGACCACTCTAGGCACCCAGACCACTTCAGCTTAAAGGACCACTCTAGGCACCCAGACAACTTCAGCTTAATGAAGTGGTCTGGGTGCCAGGTCCAGCTAGGGTTAACTAATTGTTTTATAAACATAGCAGTTTCAGAGAAACTGCTATGTTTATCAATTAGTTAAGCCTTCCCCTATTTCCTCTAGTGGCTGTCTCACTGACAGCCGCTAGAGGCGCTTGCGTGATTCTCACTGTGAAAATCACAGTGAGAGCACGCAAGCGTCCATAGGAAAGCATTATGAATGCTTTCCTATGTGACCGGCTGAATGCGCGCGCAGCTCTTGCCGCGCGTGCGCATTCAGCCGACGGGGAGGAACGGAGGCGGAGAGGAGGAGGAGAGCTCCCCGCCCAGCGCTGGAAAAAGGTAAGTTTTTACCCCTTTCCCCTTTCCAGAGCCGGGCGGGAGGGGGTCCCTGAGGGTGGGGGCACCCTCAGGGCACTCTAGTGCCAGGAAAATGAGTATGCTTTCCTGGCACTAGAGTGGTCCTTTAATGAAGTGGTATGGGTGCCAGGTCCAGCTAGGGTTAACTAATTTTTTTATAAACATAGCAGTTTCAGAGAAACTGCTATGTTTATCAATTAGTTAAGCCTTCCCCCTTTTCCACTAGTGGCTGTCTCACTGACAGCCGCTAGAGGCGCTTGCGTGATTCTCACTGTGAAAATCACAGTGAGAGCACGCAAGCGTCCATAGGAAAGCATTATGAATGCTTTCCTATGCGACCGGCTGAATGCGCGCGCAGCTCTTGCCGCGCATGCGCATTCAGCCGACGGGGAGGATCGGAGGCGGAGAGGAGGAGAGCTCCCCGCCCAGCGCTGGAAAAAGGTAAGTTTTAACCCTTTTCCCCTTTCCAGAGCCGGGCGGGAGGGGGTCCCTGAGGGTGGGGGCACCCTCAGGGCACTCTAGTGCCAGGAAAACGAGTATGCTTTCCTGGCACTAGAGTGGTCCTTTAATTCAACCAGTGTTAAAGGAACACTATAGGGAAAGGAACACAAACATGTATTCCTGACCCAATAGTGTTAACCATTCAGGTGGCTTGCCCCTCCTTACTCTCCTTAACAAGTAAGAACACTTACCTTATTACCTGGTCACAACCTTTATTTCACCTCTTTGGCTGACATCATCAAAATTGAGGAAAATCATAGGAAAAGCGACAGATTGCCTGATATTATCAAGGAGGTGGGACACGGCCAAACGCCAGTCTGGAAAATCAGCGTCTGCTCATAGAGATGCATTGACTCATTCAGTGTCTTCATGCAGAGGGTATAGACACTCTGTCCAGCACTAACCCACAAAGCCCCTCTAGTGGCCACTAAAGGTGTTGCTAGGCTTTAATGTAAACACTGCTTTTTCTTTGAATAGTCTGAAGAAACTTAGTCTGTTCTAACACTAATATTATACAGAAAGAAAATTTGTAATGAATCAACAAAAATTAAGGCTCCTCAAGGCAGTACGGCTTAACTTCAGAGTTATAAACATAGGTTCCATGCAAAGGCTTCTGTTTATAACTCTGAAATGTACATTACTTTTAAAATTGACCAATCTAATTTCTTTAACACCTGCCAACACCTGCCAGTTTAACATGTACCATTGCAACAGTAATGGTTCACAAAACTTGAACTGCTTAAATTTCAATATTAACTGGAAAAAGAATGGCGGCAAAGCCTCTGACAGGTAGCGTGTGTTCTTTGTGTATAATATCTGAGATTATAAATAAGGACAAATCCCAATAGTGTCTCGTACCAATATTAACTGAAAAAATGCAAGAAAAGGGATGCCAAATAAACTCTAAAAATGTTACCACTCTGCAAATTTCAGATGAACAAAGAAAGCAAAGAACAGGATTGTTACATTTTTTTTTATTTTTTTATTTCTTAACGTCAATCTACATGCAAGCTGTTGTTTCACCCTAAACCTATATGGTAGCTGTGCATTCCTTGTTACAAATATATGCTATGTTAACATGCTTTAATAAAGGGTAGAATTGTATCTGGAGATGGTCTTTTTAGAAAAACAAAAATAATAAATGAAACAATTAGAAGATGTTTTTTATTATAACCACTTTTCAGAATCTTTAAAGCCTGTTTTGTTTTGCGTGCTATCGCCATATCTGCTGGGTTTAGATCCCAAACACAACGTCCGTAGAAATTGGAATCAGAAATGCGGGTGCATACGGATAAGTGCATTTAACATTTCGTCCTGGAAGAAGATCATTAAATACACACATTGCATTATGGGCGGAGGGATTTGAAGAGAATTAACAGTGTCTTATACAGGAATTCCACTTACAAAATCTCCGAGGTTGAAAATATGGAGAATGGTGGCTTATCTATTTAGATATGCATATAGGTTTATCTATTATATGCCAAGTCCTATATTTAGCAAGACAGTACTGGAGCTATTCAGTAGCAAAGTGCTATCACTGTAGCAATCACCATGGTAACTTATAGATTGCAGTTGATTATACTAGTTGTGTCCATTTTCTTGCATCATTCCTGCTGTGTCTTGCTAAATATGGCTGTAAACGTTAACATATCTATTTTATAAAAATCAAATGAAAGGCATTTCTATATTGACAGTTTAATGTATGAGGATTTTCTGGTCACCTGTTTTCTGGATTGCAGGCTGTGAAATTTCTTTTGTATTTTATGGTTGTACAAAAGGGAAGATGCATAATGGTGTTATAGTAACAGAATTAGTTCCTTTGTTAGACTGCAATTATTCCACATCCCATTCAAGTGGCGTTATCAGCAATGTATGTAGAGAAAAGGTGCGTGAAAAGAATTAAAGAGTCACAATGGTTCATCTTTTGGCTAAAGACGGATAAAAAACACAAAAAAACAATTGAAACATTGACATCTTTATTCATTGCCAAAAAGAGTGGTGCCAAAAAATAAAAGTGAGGAAATGGTTGAATATTAGGTAAATTTGATGTACCATGAATTTTAGCTAGTCTTGGGTTTATTCGCTAGGCAGGGAGTTGTGGTCAGTAGCCAATTTGTTTTTCATCATTAAAGGGACACTACAGTCACAAAAACAACTTTAGTTTAATGAAGCAGTTTTAGTGTATAGATCATATCCTCTAAAATTTCACTGCTCAATTCTCTGCCATGTATGTTTCTGTTTATGCAGCCCTAGCCACACCTCCCCTGACTGTGACTCACACAGCCTGCATTCATACAGAATGGTTTAATTTTTAATCAGATGTTATTTACTTCAAAAGATTTTGAGATTGTAAATTGAACTTTAATTACACACAGGAGGCTCCTGCAGGTGAAACAAGCTATTAACTGAGCAGGAGATAAGACAATCTACATAAAACAGAATTTGCAATAAAGGAACATTAGCTGACTCTTTACAGGAAGTGTTTAGGAAGGTTGTGTGAGTCACATGCAGGGAGGTGTGACCAGTGCAGCATTAAAAAAAACCTGATTTAACTCTGAAATCATAGAGAATTATGCAGTGAGACTGAAGGGTCGATACACCAAAACTGCTTCATTAAACTAAAGTTGCTTTGGTGACTAATGTGTCCATTTAAACTGGGAAATGTGGATTATTGTGAAGAAAACTGCAACAGTTTTTGCTAAAATTGCATTGTGGGGAATTTTTCTAGGATTTCTATTCTATTTATCAATTCTCTCATATTCCTCTCTTAATTGAATTAACCCCAACTGGCTTTCAAATGTAACAAAGTTGGTAATAAGTTAATTGAGATCAGTTTCAACTTTAATTAGAGATTTTTAAGATTTTAAGACTATTTCAGCCCATATTTCATCACACCGTCCTCAATAATGAATAAACTCCGACGGCGTTATGTGCACTGCACAAAAGAAAGTCATCCAGTATTATTTACTAAAGTAGGAATTGTCAAGAAGGCCAAAATAGACAAACTGGAAACAAAATCTTCCAAAATCTACAAGTCATTTATACTTAAAATGTACTTTGATGTCACTTTGAATCCCTGACAATTTCACTTTAGTAAATAATCCAGACAATGTAAGAAAAAAATGATTTACGGAGAATGAGAATGAAAAGGCCGAATTTGTGTGATGCACATTGTGGGATGGCTTCAAAATGCAAATTAAAAAAATAAAATTATGCTACTGAAATCTTGTTCCTAAAAAGAAGCATCTAAACCTCGAAGTTTATTAACGGACAGTAAATGTCAGCCTTGTTCGCCGGCTATGTTAACTGAAACAACTGATTTTAGTAATGATGATGGACCCCACTACAAATTATCTGATTCCGTCTTTGACTTACTTTAATATATAGTAAAAACCAAAGAAAAACAAATTACCTGCGCTCTCTCTTTATCCTTATGTATTTTTAAACAAATGGAGGTCTTTTAGTTACCTCCAATGGCCATGAGAGGATGAGCCCCCCTGCCAACATCAAGGCAGACCCCTCTAGGTGGGTCCTAACTCTAACCAATCACCTTGCTTCCTTGAGCCTCTGGCAAAAATCTCTAATGAGACAGAAAGGGGTATTTTCTATATACACCCCTATACATTATTAACCCTTAATAGGGAACACATGGGATGGGCGGCTGCATTGTAACAAGGCTGAGTAATAAAAAAATGGATACAAACGCAGAAAGAAAAGTCCTGCACTCACTCCCATCACTACTGGGCGGCTGCAATGACTACAGTACACATCAGCCCCTTACTTTAATATATGTAACAAACTGTTTGTCAGTAAAACATCTGCAGTGTTTAACCCCCTTCGTGACTGCGGACGTATCAGGTACGTATGACAAAAAATGGTCGTTAATGACCTCGGATGTACCTGGCACTTCCACGGCAAATGTGAGCGCTGGAAGCAATCTTGATCACTTCCAGCCGCTCTAAGGGTATTGCAGCGATGCCTCAATGTCGAGGCATCCTGCAATACCTCTCCTGACTTCCGGATTGTCCTAGGTGTCGAGGTACTCATTGAAGACTAAATAATAAAAGAAAAAAAAAATTTTATTTAAAAAAAAGTTAAAGTATTAAACCCCCCAACCCGTATTTCTATTCACTTACTCAATTGCCGCCATTCCCCCGCCAACGATCGGTGTTCCTCTCCATCTGGAGAACTGCCTGACAGCCCAGACAGTCCTCCCTCGGCAAATTAAAGGGCGGTCACATGGCCGCAATAGGCCTCCATAGTGTTGCCTGCAGGGGGAATGCCTGAACTGACAGGCAGTCCCCCTGCTGGTGAAAAAAGTTTTTTTTAAAGTTTTAAAATAAAAAAAAATTATGTTAATAAATGTAAAAAATATATATATACATATATTAATATAAAAATACACTTAGAGTAAAATTGCACACGTATACATAATATGTCCAATAACTATATATTGTATGTATATATATATATTATTATAAAAAGTAAATAATACATTAAAAATACATTTTAAAATAATAAAAATAAATAAATGAGCTACTGTCTGCTAAATGAGCTACTCACTTGGGGAAATCCTTCCATCTCGAGTTCTCTGCAGTACAAGGCTTAAATAGGGTCCTGAGATGAGGCACCTGTGTCAGGGGGCGGTGCAAAACCAAGGAGCTGGCTAGACTCCTAAATATATATATATATATATGGGAAAACAAGGGGCTGGCTGTACTCACCTAAACATACTTAAATGGGGTGCTGCTGTGTTGTATTGTTGTGGCAGGCTTATGCAATGTATGATCATATAATGTAACTAAACCCCCATTATTTTTTGCCTAGATTAGGTGTTTTTAATAAAACTAACAAAATTGTTTAGCACTAAAATAACTGTTTTATTAACATTAAAAAACATAACTAACATTTTTACTATATATATATATATATATATATATGTGTGTGTATGTATATATAAATAAAAATAATACAAAATACACATGTCCATATACATAATTACATAAATAATTTCATAAATATACACATAGACTTCAAATATAAAACTATGTATATATATTTACATTCTACGTGCATATTTATGTAATATTTTTACTTAATTAGGTCTTTTTTTTTATATATAATCTTTATTGAAAAGTTTCCCCTTCTTTTCTCCCCCCTTTTTTCTTTTCTTTTTTTTTTTTACATGCATTATTACAAACAGATACGAAAACATAAATTAAACATTCAACATTTACACATTAAAAATAAAATGACATAGGGTATGTATAAATATTGTTACAGTTCAGTCATAGTTTGGCAATTTTCATTCCGAAGAGGATGAAGTTAAATATATGTAATAAATTCTAAGGGCCCTTTCCTTTTCTTTTCTCTTTCCTTCCTACTTCCTCTTCTCCCTTTTTCCCTCAGTTCCCCTTTACTCATTCCTCTTAGTTTTAAATCCCTTCCTTATATATTTCTGCATTGCCCTTAATTAGGTCATTTTATTGATTGCAATTAGGGGGACCTGCCTGACAACCCAGCCCAGAAGTCTAGAGAATTGAATTTGCTAGCACTATATTTAACCCTGTAACTTTCCAAGACACCATAAAACCTATACATAGGGGGTATTGTTTTACTCAGGAGACTTCGCTGAACACAAATATTAGTGTTGTAAAATATATTACAGCGATGATATTGTCAGTGAAATTGATGTTTTTTGCATTTTTCACGCACAAATGGCACTTTCATTGATGATATTGTTGTGATACATTTTACTGTTTTGAAACCCTAATATTTGTGTTCAGCGAAGTATCCCGAGTATAACAGTAACCCCCCATGTACAGGCTTGATAGTGATTTTGAAAGTTACATCTTCAAATATAAGGCTTGATTTTCTGTTTTTTCACATTGAAACGTGCCAGTTTGGTAATGTTGCCTTTGAGACCAGGAATGAGATTTACCCCCATGATGGCATACCATTTGCAAAAGTAGACAACCCAAGGTATTTCAAATGGGGTATGTTCAGTCTTTTTTTAGTAGCCAATTAGTCACAAACACTGGCCAAGTTAACATTCATAATAGTTTTTTTTTAACACACAAACAAATATAAATGTTAACTGTGGCCAGTGTTTGTGACTAAGTAGCTACTAAAAAGACTGGACATACCCCATATATTGAATATGGGTTGTCTACTTTAAAAAAATATGTACATGTGAGGTGTGATTCAGAAATGTATGACAGATAACAGTGTTACAATGTCACTAATGATACATTTAAAAATATATATTTTGAAACAGCAATATCTTACTTGTACTTTTAGCCCTATAACTTGCAAAAAAAAAAAAACTAAGAACATGTTAACATTGGGTATTTCTAAATTCAGGACAAATTTAAGAAACTATTTAGCATGTTTTTTTTCAACATATTTTATATTTTTTTATAGTAAATGATATGATATGATGATAATAATGGTATCTTTAGAAAGACCATTTAATGGCGAGAATAATGGTATATAGTATGTGTGTGTACAGTAAATGAGTAAGAGGAAAATTACAGCTAAACACAAACACCGCAGAAATGTAAAAACAGCCCTGGTCCTTAACAGTAAGAAAATTTAAAAACTGTCAGGTCACTGAGGGGTTAAAACATGAACTAAAGGCACTAGTTGGTCGGTGTCAGGATCCAAAACCCAAATAAAATATATAAACTAAAATGATCCTTTAGACGTGGTCAGACCGGTTCTCACGGGTTGTGAGCTCTACATTAGGGCTTCCTGAGCTGGCCTCTTACTCTACTAAATGTTTCCTTTGATATTGCTTTAAGTCTTGTATTTGATATTTGTTAAAATTTAACATAGTTGTATTAGCTTAGCAGCAGCATGTAGAAGTCAGAGCAGGGCATATATATATATATATATATATATATATATATGTATATATATATATATATATATATATATATATATATATATATATATATATATATATATATATCCTCAGTCAGTGGTTTGCTTAAAGAAGAAAAAAATGATGTAAGAAAACAAGACCAAAAAAATGGCAAGAAAGAGAAAGGAAGTGAGGCAAGACCAGACGATAACTCACTTCCTGTTCAGCACCATAGAAACTGCAGAGGACAGACAATCAATTGTTACCCGCAACAGTAAGTCCTCCAACACATTCAGATTAGACACTAGCCATTATTATTAACAATATTCATTAGAAGGTAGTCTGGATACATGCGTGTATTTCCTATTTAATTGCTTCTACACCTGTTGGATGACACAATTTGAACCTTCTCAAGTTAGAGGAAAGGCCCACCCTATAATTCCGAGGTTTGTCTATGATCTGTCCATGTTATATGCTTTTGTGTTCACTCTGAGCATTCAAAGATTGTTTGTCATGAAGGGATTAAGATGATTATTTGTCATGTTATCATGTCAGTGCAAAACAATGATTAAATATTAATTTTGCACAATTAAAAAATTCCTCATGAGAAGCCAAGAAAGTTCCAATTAGCAATGATTTATATGCTTGTATATTAATCAATTTTGTTGTAGCAAACTGTGAATCCCCATAAACGCAGGACAAATGAAAAATTAACTAAGTATATGCTGCTGCCCACTATACATAGAGTGACAAATATTGCAAGATCTGCTTTTGGTCTACTTGGCGATAATGCTTGTTTTGTTGCTTTTATACACAGATTTACTTTTGTTTTAAGCAAAACTATGCATTTATTTGGTCTGCAGAGATTATGAACTAAAATTCATAAATGGATAAATAGGATGATCTGCGCCCTATATGAAACTATAAACAGGGTGATCTGCGCTCTATACAAAACCTATAAACAGGGTGATCTGCGCTCTATACAAAACCTATAAACAGGGTGATCTGCACTCTATATCGAAACCTATAAACAGTGTGATCTGCACTCTATATGAAACATATAAACAGTGTGATCTGCACTCTATACGAAACCTATAAACAGTGTGATCTGCACTCTATACAAAACCTATAAACAGGGTGATCTGCACTCTATACAAAACCTATAAACAGGGTGATCTACACTCTATATCGAAACCTATAAACAGTGTGATCTGCACTCTATATGAAACATATAAACAGTGTGATCTGCACTCTATACAAAACCTATAAACAGGGTGATCTGCACTCTATATGAAACATATAAACAGAGTGATCAGCGCTCTATAAAAAAACCTATAAACAGGGTGATCTGCGCTCTAAACTTAACTGATAAGCAGAGGGATCTGCACTCTATACGAAACCTATAAACAGGGTGATTTGCACTCTATAATTAACTGATAAGCAGAGTGATTTGCACTCTATAATTAACTGATAAGCAGAGTGATCTGCGCTCTATACAAAACCTATAAACAGGGTGATCTGCGCTCTATACAAAACCTATAAACAGGGTGATCTGCGCTCTATACAAAACCTATAAACAGAGTGATCTGCGCTCTATAAAAAAACCTATAAACAGGGTGATCTGCACTCTATACAAAACCTATAAACAGGGTGATCTGCGCTCTAAACTTAACTGATAAGCAGAGGGATCTGCACTCTATACGAAACCTATAAACAGGGTGATTTGCACTCTATAATTAACTGATAAGCAGAGTGATCTGCGCTCTATACAAAACCTATAAACAGAGTGATCTGCCCTTCATACGAAACTTGTAAACAGTGATATGCGCTCCATACAAAGCCTATAAACAGAGTGATCTGCACTCTATACTAAACCGATAAACAGGATGATCTGCACTCTATACTAAACCGGTAAACAGGGTGATCTGCACTCTATACTAAACCGATAAACAGGATGATCTGCACTCTATACTAAACCGGTAAACAGGGTGATCTGCACTCTATACTAAACCGATAAACAGGGTGATCTGCACTCTATACTTAACCGTTAATCAGAGTGATCTGTGCTCTATACGAAACCTATAAACAGGGTGATTTGCACTCTATACGAAATCTATAAACAGAGTGATCTGCGCTCTATAGGAAATTTATAAACAGAGTGATCTGCACTCTATACTGAACCGATAAACAGAGTGTCTTGCACTCTACACCAAATACATACACATAATTTACAATAAACATTTTTTAAAGCTTCGGTGACTGCCATAGTTTAAAGAATATCTAGAACATCCAATCCCATTCTGAGATTCAAACAGTTGATCCTGTTACACACTAACCCATCATTGATTTACTTTGTACCTGGTTTACCAACAATTTTAATCATCACCCATTCTTGTTACAATCGTAGTTCAGCTTTATTTTAAATAGCCACAAAATAATAATCTATAATGGCAAAATTACAGAAGTGATATCGCCCCTTAAACTGGTGGCATCTTACCTTTTGTGATTTTAATATGACGCAGCAAATTGTACCAATCC
The DNA here is from genome assembly GCF_036172605.1 of Pelobates fuscus. Taxonomy (NCBI): domain Eukaryota; kingdom Metazoa; phylum Chordata; class Amphibia; order Anura; family Pelobatidae; genus Pelobates; species Pelobates fuscus. Next base: position 17,879,241 of record NC_086320.1, read on the forward strand.
TTCAAACAATGTTTCCAACAAAACTTGTAATTTATTCTCGCCACTGTTTATTTTAATTGCATTTAATTGCTATAAGAAGACAGCTGGATTAAGAGCTGTAAAGTGCTAACAATCTTACAAGTGCTGGCAGCGATTCCAAAAAATAAAAGGAAAAAAAAGGGAAGGAAACTATAAGCTTGTTCGCTTTTCGTTTAATTATTTAAATAGAGTCTCTAAGCACCCAAAACCACTGCATCGTAATAGAGTGTGATTCAGTGACAAGATGTCATCCCTTTTCTCTTACAATGTAAGATATTGTAGTTTCTGACTGATGGCCACTGGACTGACTGACAGCCACACGAGGCATCTCCTCCTTAACACCTTCAATGTTTAAAGGACTTTGAGTCTTGATGCCAAATGCCTCTAATGCTTCCCCATGGGAAATCATTGGATTTAGTACTTCTCTATGAATAGCGTTGGATTAAAAGAGTGTGAGAGTTACCATACTTTCAATTTAGCTTTACAAAGCTTCTCTATACGCAGAATTGGGTTTTCCCAGAGATCATCAGATGATATTGTTGAGATGGTCTTATCATAGAAAATGTAAAATAAAGTGACACCTTAAACACGGTGACCACTTCATCATAATGAAATGGTTTTGATGCATAATGCTCGTCCTTTTCTTGGACAATGTAAAAAATTGCCAATTTAGAGAAATAGCAATGTCTACATTTGTCCCATAGCATGCCTCTAGTGGCTTTCAGGCCACTAAAACCTCCCCCTTCTCATTTAGCATCACCATGCACAGCATGAATAGAGAAGAACTGGATTCAATACTTCTATTTGAGAAGCATATAGTTGGCAGAGTGTGGCAAGTGATGCACATGTTACATCTGTCTTCAGGGAGCATTGCATTGGACAGAAGCCATCTTAACAGATAACTTCACCAAACTTGTAGTTTTTCATTTATTTTATCATTCTAAGAAATAGCTGGAAATTTAAATGCATTACATGTTACATAGTTACATAGCTGAAAAGAGACTTGCGTCCATCAAGTTCAGCCTTCCTCACATTTGTTTTTTGCTGTTGATACAAAGAAGGCTAAAAAAAAATCCAGTTTGAAGCACAATTTTGCAACAAGCTAGGAAAAAAATTCCTTCTTGACCCCAGAATGGCAGTCAGATTTATCCATGGATCAAGCAGTAATACCCTACATTGAAAGATTATAGTCTTGAATATTCTGTTTTTGCAAGTATGCATCTAGTAGCTTTTTGAACATCTGTATGGACTCTGATAAAACCACTTCTTCAGGCAGAGAATTCCACATCCTGATTGTTCTTACAGTAAAAAAACCTTTCCTTTGCCTTAGACGAAATCATCTTTCTTCCAGTCTAAACGCATGGCCTTGTGTCCTATGTAAAGTCCGGTTTGTGAATAGATTTCCACTCAATGGTTTGTATTGGTCCCGAATATATTTGTATAATGTTATCATATCCCCTCTGGTATCCATTATTTTTTTCGTGGCAAAACAAAGTTATGTCTATATATATTTTGGACAATGTATTAGAGCAAATTACAAATGTTACTGGCATGGTGTCAAATTTACACCAAAAAGCTGGTGTATGTCTGCTGCAACACTAAATAAAAAGCACTTCTAACCAGAACATATGCATAGACACAACAACACCAGTACATCTACTTCCATTTCCACCTCATTCTTAATGTACTTAGCCGGTTTCTCCAAGCGCCTAATCTAAAAATAACAGGACAATGGGTTTCCTAAATCGCTGTCCCTAGTTTCTTAGGGACCAGAGGGGCCCAATCTTAGCCCAAATAGAAACATGGGATGCACAGTGCTCTGGTTCTAAAACTCACCCCATTCCTCAGTAATCCCTAAACTCCTAGCTACCAACCCAATTAAATGCCCACCCATGCTACAAAGTGTAAAGGCCCTCCCTGGTCAATTGGTTGTTCCTCTGTTTGTGACTCTAATTAACCGCTTACTCCATGTTTTCTCTTCACCTTGGTTTTTTTTTGGTTTGTTTTTGTTTAGTTTTAGGGATTTTACTGTTTTTACTTCTGAACATAACTTGCTTTTTTTCTGGCCAATTAAATAGACCAGATAGATGTTAGGGATGGCTTTTGTAGTCTCAACTAGATAGTTGTTAGGGAAGGGTGTAGTAGTCTACTTTACATTTAAATTTTAAATAAAAAACTGGTTCTACCCGTCTTTAATCTCATGACAATGGTTTCTCTAACCTTATATACTTTTATGATGCTGGAATGAAACACTAGGTGATCAGAAGAGCTTAAAGCATGCAACTTGGCTGATCCCTGTTCTCTGGAAACCGACTAATTTCTCCAGCCTAGAACAATGGCCATTACTGCAAGCCTTTTGTGATAGGAAAGAGAAATGTAACAAAATATGCCTCTTTTGGCTTGATTTTGTTGCTCAACTGGGTAAGAAAAGAAGCATGTGGGCACCTCCTGGTCTTACACAAGTTAATGCTGTCTGGTTCCCGTCTCTCTTTTCTTTGTGTTCTTCTAGTGCCATGTTGAAGCCATCTATTCTCCTTTTTATTCTGCACCCTCTTTTGTTTTTACCTTCTTTTCATAATTTTTTACTACTTTCTTTTAGTTTGTTAGATTACAGATTAAAACCTCTAATTATGTAGATTGGAACCGTCATACTTGTATGGAAATGGTAGTTGACCTTGAGGCTCATTGTCTTGCCTGACCTTATTACCATAGGGTTAACTAATGTCCTGTTTGAATGGGTTGTTTCATTTATTGACTGCTTTTACTGCTAATGAAAGTTATTGTTGAGATTCTCTGCATCTTTAAATTGCAAGTTCTCAATGTGTTGTTCTGTACTTTTCTTATATGTCTCAATAACAAAATATGACTAATTAAAGACTGCGAAAAAAAAGGTGACCAGAAGAGTAATTCAGCTCATCCTATCCAGTTGAAGGAGCATTTTCCATGACACCAGACGATATCCAGGCCAGAAACTGAAACAATGCATGCTTGGGCTTTTAGATTTTTAGATTCAGACTGTGCTTGTTCAATGAGCAGATATCAAAGGAATATATAATCTTTTTTGACATTAGTTGGGATTTGGTCTCATACAAAGTACATTCTTATTCAGCCCATATGTCATATTACTTAACCAAATGGTGAACTTAATTGACATAGATAGGCAACATCTGGCCAATAAATACTTAACGATGTTCCTCTGTAGGTGACCCCAACATGTTCTTAAAATACACAACAAATCAAACAACTCCATGAAATAGTTTAGGTTATTCTTCTTCCAATTAATGTAATGCAATATATTTCACTTGAAAATGTCATTCTAACATGTGCAGCAATCTAGGAAAACTGTTTCTTAGAAATACAGTGTGGTTTTCGAAGATCACAGATGGAATGGATATATATTCATTATGTGTGAGAAGATTTGATCTTAACCCGACGGTCTGTTTTGTGAGTCTAATAACCAGTGTTTAACAGATTAATTGGAAGTTCTCCTCAATGTTAACCTGGGCTCCACTGCTTTAATCCATTATGCTTCTATAATTAAATTTATCAAATCAAATGTAACTGAATATTGAATCTACACTGCAATCACCTTAACAACTGCATTTTATAGCAGTTATGGAGCAAGAACTCTACTGGTGCAAGTTCCAAATGGTTTAACAAAAAGCACATTTTTTTCCCCAGACATCAAAATACCTCATTATGTATCCAAAATATGTGAACAGTTTATTGTGATCCAGCCTTAAATTACCATATACCCTGTTTAGCACAAATAATCAAATATAATATTTTGGGAGTAGCTGATATTATTGTGGCCTTGAACAAAGACCCCAAAAAACTAGTGTGTGATCACAACAGAGGACTTGGAGTATACAGAGAGTGTTAATATACTTGATATTGTCAGAGTTTGATACCTTATTTTACTATATTACTATATTCCGATTTATACACAACATACACAAACACACATGTGTTAGTTTCATTAGTATTCATCCCAGTGCTATAAAAGACATCTTTTGTGACGTGATTGTAAAATAGTTACTTTTTTTTCTAGAATTCAGGTCTTCTAATAAAATCTAATCTACACAAGTCAAGTAACATCATAAAGACTAATGAGCTATCAAGAGTGAAGTAAAGTTCTTGATGCACATCAGTTGGATTATAAAACTCATCCCAAATTTTGAACAAAGACCAAATAATGCAAAGTAACAACCAAGAAGACAAAGATAACCCTGAAGATGCTGGAGAGATCTGCAGCAGTTTATCAAACAACTATAACCTGGGTAATCCACAAAGCTGGGCTTTATGAAAGATTGGTGAGAAGAGAACCATTGTTACAAAAAAAAAAAAATCAGTAGTAAATAGCAATGGAAAAATACCCTGGTAGCACCATCCTTATAGTTAATTGTGATGCTGATAATAGCATGCTTTTTGTGGATCCATTTTTGGTAGTGTGCGTGACACCAGAATGTTCAAAAGCCAAGAACCTGAATTTTTTTAGTAAGGTCTAATCAAGTCCAAAATCTCTGGAAATACTTGCAAATTTACTAATGGTCCATACTCAACCAAAATGTGGCCAAAAAGCACGTGGACTTCATAAATGCAATGTTATTAGAGGCATACCCACCAAAAAAAAACACATCTATAATTGCATTCAAAGATGGTTCAACCAAGTATTAACTCATTGGGGTACATGCTTGTGCAATATACTGCAACAAAGTGCAACAAAATGCAATGAGAAAAATGCCTGTGTATTTTGTTAATGTCAAAATTAAAAATATTTAACAATAAACATATTCAGTGCATATTTATTCCTATGAAATGTTTGTCCACTAAACTCCAAATTCTAGAACACATTTCCATATAGTATACACAGAGTACATGATGAACATTACAGGAACACAACACATTTTTCAGGAGCAAACAGTTCTAACATAGATATTGTTTGTTAACCACTACTTCTAAGGGCTGCATCGCATCTAGGTTACTCCTTACATGAGATGTGATGTGAGCATCCAAGCTGTTAAGGGAAATTGGAAGACATTTATTGTCCTTTGGAGTAATGCCAAGGAAGAAACTATGTTGCCTGGAAAGCCAACATAATACATCTAAAGAAATCTAACACTAAGCAAAGTATGTAAATATAATAACCTTTAGTACAATGTGTGGCTATAATATTTTATTTCGCAGTTGGCATGTTGATGATGAGGCTGTAACGTGTACTAGGAGAACTACAATGATATCTACAGATCAATGGAATATCCTGCCCAATACAGATGACCTATTGCGATGGAAAGTAACTAATCTCAATATTCATTTTCTAATAAGCTAAAACTACACTGTGCAATTCTATTTGCTTGATGTAAAGACATTTTCAGGTAATAAAAAACCAAACACATGCAATTTAAGTGGTCCTTCTAAAATGATATATATAAAGCTAGGAATATACCTGAGCCAACAACTGTAATGTATTGAAGGCTGTATTCATGGGATTCATTTGTTTGCAATTTGTTTTTTGTAATTTAAGTTTGTAACACAATTTGTGAAATTGGTTTCAAAAGGGATTTCCGTATATTATACTGACATTTTTATGGATGTAGGTATTGTTTTGATTCAGACATTGGATTGGATATTTTATGTGTAAAAAAGAGATGCAGGCAAGCAATGCCTGTGGTGATGTCCTCAGATCTGAGACAATATAGGGAATGGGTGGTCTTTATAAGTATTCAAGGCATCTTCAACGGTTGTAAAAGTGTTCCTTTTCTGGTGTGCAGCAATCCAGCAATCAGATGTCCTCAGTATATAGGGATGAGAATAAAAACAGGATATAGTGCCCTCTGTATATTTTGATATCCTTGGTGGGGATTATACCACCTACGCCTATTAGGACTGAGTAATACTACATTTGCTCTCTGTTTATGAGTATACCTTTTATCCATTTTTATCAATTTAAAAAATATAGAGAGAGCCCTATATCCTGCTTTTATTCTCATTTCTATATACTGAGAATATAGAAACCATTCGGCCCATCTAGTCTGCCCAATTTTTTTACTTTCATTAGTCCCTGGCCTTATCTTATATCTAGGATAGCCTTATACCTATCCCACGCATGCTTAAACTCCTTTACTGTGTTAATCTCTACCACTTCCGCTGGAAGGCTATTCCATGCATCCACTACCCTCTCAGTAATACTTCCTGATATTATTTTTAAACCTTTGCCCCTCTAGTTTAAAGGGAAACTCCAGTGCCAGGAAAATAATCTGTTTTCCTGGCACTGCAGGATCCCTCTCCCTCCCACCCCCCAATCCCCAGTTGCTGAAGGGGTAAAAACCCCTTCAGTGACTTACCTGAGGCAGCGACATGTCCCACGTCGCTGCTTCCTCCTCCCCCACCGCTCCTCCTTCTGCCTCTGTCGGCCGGTGGGTGAGACTGATCCCGCCCACCGTCCGAGGAGACCTAATGCGCATGCGCAGCAATGCCGCGCATGCGCATTAGCGCTCCCCATAGGAAAGCATTGAAAATGAATGTCAATGCTTCCCTATTGGTAAATGAGCGATGCTGGAGGTCCTCACACAGTCCAGCGACGTTCTAGCACAGGTTTTCTGTGCTATGAAGCAGGAAGTTCCCTCTAATGGCTGTCTAGTAGACAGCCACTAGAGGTGGAGTTAACCCTGCAAAGTAATTATTGCAGTTTATAAAATACTGCAATAATTACACTTGCAGGGTTAAGGGTAGTGGGAGTTGGTACCCAGACCACTCCAATGGGCAGAAGTGATCTGGGTGCCTGGAGTGTCCCTTTAAGACTACATCCTCTTGTTGTGGTAGTTTTTCTTCTTTTTAATAGTCTCCTCCTTTAGGACATCTGACTGCGATATTGCTGCACACACCGGAAGACTCCTTGAATACGTATAAAGACAACCAACACATCCACAGATGGGGATTGTACCGTCCAGGCACATATATCTGGAGCTGAACATAAGCTCCAGAAAATTGTAAGTGCATTTTGTTTTATGTATTATTACCAGCAATCTTAAACATACTACACTATTTTATGTCCTCTCCTCTCATTCCCTATATTGCCTTAGATCCGAGGACTTCACCACAGGGGCTGCTTGCCTGCCTCTCCTTTTTACATCCATTGTACCACCAGAAGGAAGAGTCACTGGTTTACTGTCCGTTGTCAAACGCACAACACACAAGGGCCAAAAATTAAATTTTTCTCTTCTACTGGATCTTTTATATGTTTTGTTTTTTGTTTTTTTTAAATGTGGTTTGCTTTTTTATATTTTAATAGAATGGTTTGAGTATAAACAAAATGTGATCATCCCAGAGGCATCATATTTGCTTTTAAAGCAAACTCTAAAATAAAATGATTTGGGATCTTTTAGAATTTAAAACTATTACAATTAGTTTTAATCTATATATCTAAAAATAGTATCTTACACAAAATGACCTTGATTTAATATTTTTTATTAGCTTTTTAGATTATTTAATATTTTCAGATAAACTTTGAAACTTATTTTTTTTCAAAATATTAAAATATCCAAAACATATCATGTATAAAAAAAGAGAATATATTTAAAAAAAAATCTCTCTCTATCTATCTATCTATCTATCTATCTGTGACAGATTCATCTGTCTTTGAACTATTTCTAACCCTCCTTGGTTTGTCTGTTTATTTGGTTAATTGCCTGTCCGTACACCCTGTTCGTTTGTTTCCCCAACTCCCGAATGAACTGCTGAATGGCCGGCCACCCAGCGTGTGCTGCTGGTTAACCTCTTGGGCTCATTAGAACGTTGTGGTTAACTGCAGACACTTCCTAATTGACTAAGGAAGGCTGGGGGGTCGACGCTCATATGCCGAACACAAGGCGGCGGCCATCTTGGACGTACGAATGCCCAGCGGTGTTCGTCGAGAATCGTATGGAATTAAAATCGGTCACTGAATTGCAGGAACTTTGCTGAAGCCGCCGACCTCCCTTCTCACATGGATCTTAGAAATTAACACCGGTAGTTTTACCTCACGAATGGACTCACCTCAGATAGCTATCCCATGGAGCCTATTCGTATACCGAAAGACTATGTACCAGACTTTGGCTCCATGGCGATTGGACCATGTGCATAGGATCTGAGCGCCATTATTTAATAATGTGCGCTCAGATCCAAGCTATCTGGTGATATGTTGAACCTATATATTTCCTTCGGTTATTGTCATATTATGTATTTTTACACATTTTCTCCACCTCGTGTAAAATGGAGTTTAGCCTCTATCCTGGAAGATAATTGAGTTACTTTCCAATTATCTCCAGGATAGAGAGGAGGGTTCTGTACAGTAAAGGGGGAGTGTTTATAGCCAAAGTGTTTCCATTGGCTACGGTATTATATTTGTCACAGTTTTCCACCAGGTCCCCTAGGGGAGTGTCCACCTGGTGGAAGATCTGCATAAATACCGGGCAGGTAGCCCCGATAAAACAGATCAATGCTTGACCCTCAATAAAGAGCTTTGTCTCATCATTGCGTGGATTATTATTCGTATGGTTTCTCATTCGTCTGTTCGGATCGTGGAGTATTTCGTATGGTTCCTGTTCGGCGGGTTGGAGTGTTCGTTAGCTGCTTCTCCCTTTGGAAGGGGAACGTCTTTAAAGGTGTTAACCCCTTGTATACCTGGGTGAACCGTAACACTATCTATCTATCCATCTATCTATCTAGATTTCAAGATATTAAATAATTTTAAATGTCTATGCAAAAATATTTAATCATTTGAAAAGCGTATGAAAAAATATTTAATTACGGCTTGCGTGATAAAACTGTCTATAGTGTAGAATGTCTAGTATATTTTCAGAAACAAGATTAATCTTAACGCATGGGTCTCGTGCAGTTTCAATGGGTCCTTACTAGTTTGACAAAGCATGCCACACGTGTCAGGCCAATAACAACTGCAAACTGGTGTGCCCTAGGTTGCCTACCCCTGACCTAGCCTATCACCATTAAAAAATATTTTTGACACTGGGGATAGTCAAAGAAATATGCATATTTGCAAATATTTTGTTATGTATTGCATTGTAATTTTAGAATAGATCTCTGAATCATGTTTTCAATTAAGAAATGGGTCAACAGGCAATTGCCATTTACATTATGTAAGTCCCTGTCATAAAAAGGTTAATAAGGATTGATCTAGCCTATGAGCAATATGAAAGCAACAACACTAAATACAAGTTGCATTTAAAATATCAAGTGGATTCCGGAGGTTCCTGATAATTCCGTGACAGGTTTATTAGTGAATGTAAATTTGGTAATTTTCTTTTTGAGTCAATTATATTTTAACATATGTTCTTAAAGGGAACATGAATACATCTACTTTAAATGTCTGGTTATTGCAGAGAATATAATTATAATAATGTACTTTTAATTGGCTGCCTGTGTACATTTACTCAGAACATAGATGTTCTCTTTGAACATGTTCAAGTTGAGTGTATTTCCGATGTTCCCCATTTTTGTTCAATTATTAGCCTTAATGTCTTGCTTTATTAATATGTCTCTTTCTTTGTCAAATGAACAATTATAGAACACTGATAAAAAATAACATGCCTCTATTTAGCTCTAAACTTAGGACAATGCTGGGACAATCATCCAGGACCACTATATCACATGGCAAAGTTAGTCAATTAGCATTTACATTACCATCACTGAACAATATTAAAGGAAAATTCTATATATTGTAAAGCACTTTATCTTGCTGGAGTGCTTTATGTGTGAAGAGTATGTGCTCTATTTTTTTGTTTTACAAAAATTGCAGATTTCGATATAAATTGTTCCCTTTATAAATGAACCTGGTTACAACCCCCCCCCCCCCCCCCCCCCCGACTGTCAATCAGATAACTGGTCCTGTTACTTCCTGGTTTGTTTAGCTCAGTGGAGATAAACTCAAGAGGCAACAATTGCCCAGAGACTTCTCATTGAGCTGCATTGGTAGGTCTGTGATTCGACAGCCACAGACAGTCTGGGCGGGGTTAGAAGGGGAGGCCTTGCAGAAAAGAGATACACAGAATTTGCAATGAAAACAATTAGGGGGGTATTGGTTGTAGGAAGCAAGTGTGGCATATAGGTATGGGTCGAGAGAGCTACCTGAGGGTAGATGAGGAGAAGTGCACTAGTTGGCATTCATGGGGATAGCCAAACACAATGTACAAACGCACACCTGCATATATGCATGCTAATCCTCCACTCCAACGCACTTTTGTAGTCACACACTACAATTACATTACTGAAGCAATAAAACACACACCATTAAACACTAAACTCCACATTGTAGCAAATGTAAATTCAAATACAAAAGGAAAGCTAACATTTCCAAGGGAAGACTAAAACTAAGTCGGAGAATTTAGATATTTCTTCTTTACATAACATAAAAATAAGGGATGCTGTAAAATCTTATCAAATAGTTGATAAGATTCTTATATTTCTGAAATCATTGAATACATACTTTGAAAAATAAAAGTTCTATAAATGTACAGATTCGGTAAATCTATAAATGTAGGTTTTAGAAACCACTAGGTGTAAAGTTGCTATTTTCTTAGAAGTTCATACACAAGCTACGCATCTAATGCTTCGAATACATTTTATTACATTCCCTACAAAGATCTTGGCCGAATGGCTCAAGCTGCATAATTGAAAGATCTATTTATTAACTTCTGAAGTTAAGACCTACAGATTTGTCGGAAAAAAATTTAGTTAATACCTCCCATTTGCTTATTTTATTTCAAACCTAGACAATTATTTTTGAAAAGCAAGCCCATTATAAAATCTCCATCCATCTCCAAAAAATCACTATTGAGTAGACATACATGTATTTTTTCATCGGCTGTATATCTACTAAATAGTGATTTATCTTTTTTAGATGGATGGAAACGATTCTGAGAAAGAACTTTGTTGGAAATGTCATAACATTTATTTGATGCACTGGATGCCTAGCTTGTGTATGAACTTCTAAGAAAATAGCAATTTTTTACATCTAGGTTCCTGTTCAGTGGTTTCTAAAAAAATCTTCATTTATAGATTTACAGAATCCATACATTTATAGAACTTTTAGTTTTCAATTATGTATTCAATGGTTTCAGAAATAAAATAATCTCATAAATTATTAGAACATTTAAAGCTTCCCTTACTTTTATTACTTCTGACAGTTTTGGAAAAAAGTTATGTAAAGAGGAAAAAGCTCAATTCTCCAACTTAGTTATAGTCGTACCTTGGAAATGTTAGCTTTCATTTTGAACTTGAATTTAAATTTGCTACAATTTGGAGTTTAGTGAATAATTGTGTGTGTTTTCTTGCTATGGGGCTCAGTAATGTAATTGTAGTGTGTGATTACAATAGTGTGTTGGTGTGGAGGGTTACCGTGCATGTATGCAGGTGTGTGTTTGTGTTTGTACATTGTGTTTGGCTATAAACAATCAATCCCTACTAGTGGATTTCACCTCATCTGCCCTAAAGTAGCTCTCTCGACCCCTACCTATATGCCACATGTGCTTCCTACAGCCTACATCCCACAACCCCCCTGTCCTTGTCTCCTAATTTTGTCTCCCTGCCACGATTGTCATGGATAACCCTTTGCCCATGCCTCCATCTCCCCTTTGTCTCTCACCCACGATTCATTTTACATTCCCTACCTTTTCTTTGAGAGAACCGACATTGTACTGAGATCCTGAGAGCAAGCATGCTTTATCAAGTCCCCACAATGAGAAGCCAGGGAGTGTGTGGGAGGGGTGGGTATACAAGATCACATCCATGCTTCAAGGGCTAGTCCTGCAAGAATCCTATTATGTGGGAAATAAACAAACCCAGCAAGCTTTTCTCCCTAACCATCAAAAACTCTCTCCGTTTCCTTCTGTCTCCCTCTTCCCTTCATTTCCTCAACCCCCTAAATTAATTACTAATTCACTCTCCCACCTTCCTCTTACAACATTATAACTAAAAAGAAAAAAAACTGAAATTAGTCTACCAAATTGCTGTTTACTACATTAACCCAATGAACTTGGACGCCGTAATGTTCAGTTCCTGTCAGATTTGCTAGAAATTATACTTTTATCTAATCTAAGCCAAGCTATCAGTCAGTAAATTCTCATATTTCTTACATTTTACTGTTTTAATGCCTGCAACTCTCGGAAGCAAACCTCACAGATTTTATTTAATTTGCTTAGCGCCAACCCTTAAACATCATGTTTAACATAATATACCCCCTCATTTTGCAGCTTTTCAGTATTTCAGAATCTACAAGTGTGTTCCCTTTTTAGGCATGTCATTAAAATAAAGGTTTCATGAAGGAAATAAAAAAGTTTGTGTAAATGGATTTAACCACATTGCAAAACATGTAAGCCTTTAACATTTATTTTGACAGACTGAAAATAAACGTGCTATGTTGCCACAATGAAAAACTATTATAAAATCCCTACTCTGAATTTCTGTAATAACAGTCTAATTGAGATATTATTACTCACTGATTCATGGTTATTACAGTTTAGTTATGACATCACTAATCAGTGGTTAAAAGCTAAATGTGACATCAGTACTCATTGTGTATAAGTTACTGCAGCCTATATATGACATCACCACTCAATTATCAACTACTACAGTCTTGTTATGACATCATTTTACATTTTGACATCACAAGTCATCGATTATACCTGTTTATACTATTGTTATGCTTTTACTTTTCATAGATTTAACCTTTTAACATCTAGTTATGGTATTACTACTTACTACTCATTAAAAGCTATTAATATCATTATTAATATTGAGATCTGATCAGTTACTTATCAAGTCTATTGCTGTCTTGGTAATACATTTGTATTTGCTAGTTATTATAATCAACTAGCAACATTACTAATCACTGAATATATTATTACTCTTATTTAATAATTATAGATTATAAGTATTTTCAGTCTCGCTTTAACTTTAGTTATTGATTCTAGGTATTTCCAAATTAGTTATCATAAAACTGCTAATTGATTATAAGCTTTTTAAGTCTAATTCATACATCAGTATTCACCAATTCTGAATTGTTACATTATAGTTCCAACACTATTCCTAAGCAATTATAATTTTATTTGTAAAGTCCTAATGACACCACTCATTGCGTACGCCGAGAAGTCAATCTTGAACAGTATCGTTGATTATATGTTACCATTTAGTTCTAACAAAGCCAATCTTGGATTTTTACATTATTATTTATTAATATTGTATTATTTATATAGCGCAATCAGATTCCGTAGCGCTGTACAATGGGTGGACTAATAGACATGTAGTTGTAACCAGACAACTGGACATACAGGAACAGAGAGGTAGAGGGCCTTGCTCAATGAGCTTACATTCTAGCGGATATTACATGCAGCCCTAATACTATGTTTCCTTGATCAAACATTATTCATCCACTTCTCATAATTGTAATTTTGCTGGATACATCAAATGATGTAGTATTTTTGGATACACTTAAAAATATAAAATATAAAAATATATTGTTCTTTTATAAATATGAAAATATTACAATATTAAAATATGTTTTCAAAATATCAAATCATTTTAAACGTTTATCCAAAAAAAATAAATGATTTGAAATGTTTATAAAAAAAACTCAGCTGGGGCCAGAATTAGTACACTAATCATATTTTGGTCTTGATTTAATTGGTTTGAATCAGAAATTATTCTATTTTGTAAGAAAAACTTTTTTTTACAGAAGTCACTATTAATGCCTATGGGACTTTTTGTAGAAAATAGTTTTAAATGTTTTCCCTAACAGTGACCTCAATTTAATGCTTTGCTTAGGCTTTTGAAATGATTTAGAACATTTAGATAAACTTTTTATAATGATTATATATTTTGAAAAATATTTTGGTATATTGGTATATTTTTTTTTTATACATAATATTTTTTTATATTATAATATTAAAAATTATGATAATTGTTTATCCATAAATATTAAATCATTAGAGAAGCTTATCCAAAATTATTAAACAGAAGACAAGATGGAATCATTTCTGTTTAAACCATTTAAATTGAGGCTTTAGTGACTACAAATCGCAATCGTGCCTTATCATCAAAACCAGAATTATAGCATTTAATGGATTATACCTCTGTAACGCACATAATGAAAATCTACTTTTGTACACTAAAAAAGTTTATTTTTTCTTAAGCCCATTATTAATTGCAGTTTTCTTGTTTACTTTAAATTTATATATCAAATAAAACAAGCAAAATTAGATTAAGGAATGAACTAAGATTGCACCATCAGGATTACTACAGTGAGAATTCAAAGTAAATTCAAATTGAATTTTACGTTATGAAGCTGAACTAAAAGAACAGCTGACTTAGAGAATTGTTATTGTTTAGCTGTTATAAACTTACATTTTAAAATCACTTTGAATTCATCTTGAATTCTCACGTCAGTGAATTAACCTATAAATGTATCCATTAATTTACTTACAATACAATAAATGTGCAATTTAATTATTAATGCTTTTTATTGGTCTGATAAATTGTAGGAGTTATTTTCTGTTATACATTTTCGTAAATATGGAGATAATCTTTAACAGAACAGCATTATTTTCTTTTTTCTCACAAACATATGCTGTAGGTTTTGACAGTTTGGTAATAATTACAATACATTTCTCAAAAAAGGACGAACATGACATCCGAAGCATTAACATTCCAGCACAGAAATGTTTTCGTAAATAAGTGAATTGACAGGTATATTTTAAAACCGAACCTATTTGCATCTTAGTGTATGCAACACATTCAGTGAAAAAAATAATTTTATCAAAACCTTTATTGAGACTGAGTCAGTCATAAAGAAGATTTACAAACAAAGTATTCTCTCATTAGCACATTCAGGATCATTTTATTCTTCTTATTATTATTATTGCCATTTATATAGCGCCAACAGATTCCGTAGCGCTTTACAATATTTTGAGAGGGGGGGATGTAACAATAAATAGGACAATTACAAGAAAACTTACAGGAACAATAGGTTGAAGAGGACCCTGCTCAAACGAGCTTACAGACTATAGGAGGTGGGGTATTAGAAACATTAGGACAGGAAATATCAAATAGAGTGGGAGTGAAGCCGAGCTGGAGGAGAGAGCAAAGCACTGTCCCATAGGAGAGAGCAAGAGACAGGTATGTAAGGTAGAGATTACTCTGGGAGGCCATAAGCTTTCCTGAAGATATGGGTTTTAAGGCCCTTCTTAAATGATTGAAAACTAGGGGAGAGTCTGATGGCAGTAGGCAAACTATTCCATAGGAGAGGAGCCGCCCGCGAGAGGTCCTGCAAGCGCGAGTTGGCCGTACGGGTGCGAGCAGCGGTCAGGAGGTGGTCGCGGGCAGAGCGGAGGGTACGAGGAAGGGCATACCTATGGATCACTGAAGAGATATAAGAGGGGCTAGAATTGTTCAGTGCTTTAAATGTATGGGTTAGCACTTTGAATTGACTCCTATAGGATACAGGGAGCCAATGTAAGGACTGGCAGAGGGGTGAGGTGTGAGAGGACCAACTAGAGAGGAAAATCAGTCTAGCTGCAGCATTCATTACAGACTGTAGTGGGGCAATATGGCTTTTGGGGAGACCAATCAGGAGAGGGTTACAGTAGTCCATGCGGGAAATTACTAGAGCATGGACAAGCTCCTTGGTAGCATCTTGCGTAAGAAAGGGGCGGATGCGGGCTATGTTTTTGAGTTGTAACCTACAGGACTTGGCAACAAACTGGATGTGAGACTCAAAGGTGAGACCAGAGTCAAGTATGACGCCAAGACAGCGCGCTTGCAGGGATGGACTTATGTGGATATCACTGACTTGAAGGGAGAGCGAGAGAGGAGGATCAGTATTAGGAGGAGGAAAGACAAGGAGTTCAGTTTTAGAGAGGTTACGTTTCAGAAAGTGTGAGGACATCCAGTCAGAGATGGAAGAAAGGCAAGCAGTGACATGTTGCAGGATGGCAGGGGACAGGTCCGGGGAAGAGAGGTATATCTGAGTGTCATCAGCGTACAGGTGGTAGTGGAATCCAAAAGAGGCAATAAGTTTACCAAGAGAGGCAGTATAAAGAGAACATAGAAGGGGACCAAGGACAGAGCCTTGGGGAACTCCAACCGAGACAGGACAAGGGGAGGAGGTATCCTTGGTATCCAGGGATATCCAGGGTATCCAGGGATATGGGACGATAGTTAGAGGGGGAGGATGGGTCAAGATATGTTTTTTTCAGGATAGGTACTACAGTGGCATGTTTAAGGTCAGCAGGAACAGTGCCAGAAGTGAGAGAGCTGTTAAAGATGTGTGTTAGGGTAGGCACAAGACAAGGGAAGAGAGATCTGATGAGGTGAGATGGGACAGGATAGAGCGGGCAAGTGGTGGGGCGAGAGAAATGGAGCGCAGCCACCTCTTGTTCAGTAGCCGGGGAGAAAGTCTGGAGGGTAGGGAATGCATGATTTATGTGTGGTTGAGAAAGAGAACGGCAAGGAGGGGAGAATTGTTTCCTTAGCTGTTCAATCTTGTCGGTAAAGTAGCATGCAAAGCTATCAGCTGTAAGGTTAGTTTGGGGGGTGGCCACTGAAAGCGGAGAAGGGAATTAAAGGTGTCAAAGAGACGTTTGGGATTGCGGGAGTATGAACTAGTGAGAGAGGAAAAGTATGACTGTTTGGCGAGGGCAAGGGCTGTGCTGTATGAAAGCAACATGAATCTATAATGGAGAAAGTCTGCCTGGGTGCGGGACTTCCTCCAGGAGCGTTAAGCACAACAGGAGCAATTCTGCAGATAGCGTGTTGATTTATTATGCCAAGGTTGGGGTCGCGTCCTCCTCGAGGTGTTTCAACGCTGTTAGGGATTTACCCTAGTTACATAGTTACATAGTTACATAGCTGAAAAGAGACTGGCGTCCATCAAGTTCAGCCTTCCTCACATTTGTTTTTTGCTGTTGATCCAAAAGAAGGCAAAAAAACCCAGTCTGAAGCACAATTTTGCAACAAGCTAGAAAAAAAATGCCTTCTTGACCCCAGAATGGCAGTCAGATTTATCCTTGGATCAAGCTGTTATTGCCCTACATTGAAAGATTATATCCTTGAATAGTGATGTCCCGAACGTTTCGCTGGCGAATAGTTCCTGGCGAACATTGCGTGTTCACGTTCGCCACGGATGGCGAACATATGCGATGTTCGTCCGCCCCCTATTCGTCATCATTGAGTACATTTTGACCCTGTACCTCACAGTCAGCAGACACATTCCAGCCAATCAGCAGCAGACCCTCCATGCCAGACCCTCCCACCTCCTAGACAGCATACAATTTAGATTAATTCTGAAGCTGCATTCTTTTTTTTTTTATTATTTTTAAGTTTTTTGTGTGTGTTTATTATACATTATCCTCCATAGCCAGTAACCCATGTTTATTATACATTATCCCCCATAGCCAGTAACCTGTGTTTATTGTACATTATCCCCCCATAGCCAGTAACCTGTGTTTATTATACATTATCCCCCAAAGCCAGTAACCTGTGTTTATTATACATTATCCCTCCATAGCCAGTAACCTGTGTTTATTATACATTATCCCCCCATAGCCAGTAACCTGTGTTTATTATACATTATCCCCCCATAGTCAGTAACCTGTGTTTATTATCAGGGCCGGTGCAAGGATTTTTGCCGCCCTAGGCAAAAGTAAAGTTTGCCGCCCCCCCCATGTGACATCACAATGCCCTACCCATATGATCTGCCATGTTAACTAACGCCAGTGCTGCAGTGCCGCCGTGTTTACATTAAAAGGCCTGCAGGGCTATAGACACCAGAACCACTACATTAAGCTGCAGTGGTTCTGGGGACTATAGTGTTTCTTTAATGTGAGGTAAATTAGAGATTAGTGCCACAAATAATATACTAGATTGCCTACTTACAACCAGATGAGGATGATGATGGGCTCTAGCTGCAGTCTGGCACCACTGGTCTGGTGTAGAACAGGATCTCTGGAGGCTGTTTGTAACTGTGGTCACAAAAATCAATGTTCTGGGAGAACGGGAAGCAGCTCCCTTTTTTGGGGGCCCTTTACACAGCTCAGGGTCACCCCGGCTTGTCCAGTTTGAAGTGGAATAGTGAGAGACTATATATACGTATATATGTGATGGGTACACCCCCTAGTAAGATGGGGTTCCATGCCTTGGGGACATAGGCGTGCGCAGCCTATTGCATTAGGGTGTGCACCCTAAAGCACAAGCACACGCTGCATATATATATATATTTATGTATGTATGAATATATATATATATATATATATATATATATATATATATATATATACACACATACACTGCTGTGTGTGTGCTGTTTATGTGATGTATGTGGGTGGGTGCTGTGTGTGTGCTGTATGTTTGGGTGATTTGTGGGGGTGGAGGTGCACCCTAAAGCACAAGCACACGCCGTGTATATATATGTTTGTATGTATATATATATATATATATATATATATATATATATATATACATATTGTGACCGAAAGCAAGGAATTGTGCTGGAAGGAACCTATATACCTCCCCAGATTTTGCAAGGTTCTTACTTTGTGTAATCAGCCCCAGGGAAATGTGTTATGTTATAATGAATGTTGCACTTTAAATATATATTTGGGCCCTGGGGTGGAGCACTTGGAGAGTAGGGAGGGCCAGTGCTCCACTCCACATTTTGGAAGTTGCTTGTAACCTACAGGTGAGAAGTACAGTTCCAGAGTTTGAATCCTAATCTAACTCACCTGAAAAGGATTGTCAATTACCAGTGCTATTAACCCCTTAAGGACAGAGCTTCAGAAGCTTGACTTACGCTTAATGACACAAGCAATTTTTGCATTTTCTTGCTGTTTGCGTTCAACTGCAATTTGCATCTCTCTCATTTATTGCACCGACACATATTATATACTGTTTTTTAAAGGACAGAAAGGGCTTTAATTTGATATAACATATATATATATATATATATATATATATATATAAATGCTTACTTATTATAAAAAAAATACAGAAAAATGCAAAAAAAAGAAAAATATTGTTTTTTTTTTTACAGTTTTTGCAATCATAATGTGTGCATAATTAGTGCAGGTTAAGGAAAGTAATTAAAAATAAATTAATTTATTTGTTCTGATTTACAGAATATATAATGTGTCTGGGATTTTAAGTTTTTTTTGGTAGTTACAGGTCACAAAGCACAAGGAGTAAAATAAAATTTTAATGTGGAGCGATTTTAGAATTTGGTATGTTTGTCTTGTAAGCCTAATAGCCATAAAATAAAACAAAATTGCCACACAGAAGTATATATTTATATAAAGTAGACATCACAGGCTATTTACCTAAGGTTGTTTTGACACTTTCTACGTAGCCATTTTACCGCCAACCTCTGCTAAATATTGGAGTAAAATTGTGTTTTTTGGGGGTTTTCGCACACAAACGTATAACAAAGAACTTCTCATGTGTATTTTGTAAAGTTGGTGTGTGCTATTCCTGTACAAAATTTTATTATGTGTTCAGTTACTTCTGCTGAGTACAACGGTACCCCCATTGTATGTCTTTGGCACTATTTCGTGAAGCTACAGTGCCATATAGGAGACCTGTCCTTTTCAGTATTCACAGTAGAATTTTGAGAGACGGATTTAATGAGCCTATGCTTCCATTTGGGGTATTATAACAGTTTGACTGTTCAAAAACCCCCACAAAGGCCTACCATTTGTAAAAGTAGACACTCCACGGTATCTCATAAGGTGCATATTGTGCCTTAACATGCCCCCATTTTTTTACCATTACATGCCAAAGTATGTGGTAAAAAATAATTTTGTGCATTTTTTACATACGGATTGCATTTTTGCTGGGCATTTTGTATATTTCATATGTGCCACTAAGTTCAAACCCCCCAAATTATGCTCAGCTAAGTCTTCTGAGTAAAAGGACACCCCCATTGTATGTCTATGGCACTATTTCGTGAAGCTACAGTGCCATACAGGAGACCTGTCCTTTTCAGTATTCACAGTAGAATTTTGAGAGACGGATTTAATGAGCCTATGCTTCCATTTGGGGTATTATAACAGTTTGACTGTTCAAAAACCCCCACAAAGGCCTACCATTTGTAAAAGTAGACACTCCACGGTATCTCATAAGGTGCATATTGTGCCTTAACATGCCCCCATTTTTTTACCATTACATGCCAAAGTATGTGGTAAAAAATAATTTTGTGCATTTTTTACATACGGATTGCATTTTTGCTGGGCATTTTGTATATTTCATATGTGCCACTAAGTTCAAACCCCCCAAATTATGCTCAGCTAAGTCTTCTGAGTAAAAGGACACCCCCATTGTATGTCTATGGCACTATTTCGTGAAGCTACAGTGCCATACAGGAGACCTGTCCTTTTCAGTATTCACAGTAGAATTTTGAGAGACGGATTTAATGAGCCTATGCTTCCATTTGGGGTATTATAACAGTTTGAATGTTCAAAAAAAACCCACAAAGGCCTACCATTTGTAAAAGTAGACACTCCAGGGTATATCATAAGGTGCATATTGTGCATTAGCATGCCCCCATTTTTTCACCAATATATGCCAAAGTATGTGGTAAAAAATAATTTTGTGCATTTTTTGACATACGGATTGCATTTTTTCTGGGCATTTTGTATATGTCATATGTGCCACTAAGTTCAAAACCTCCAAATTATGCTCAGCTAAGTCTTCATCCCCAATCCCCAATGAATGTCTTTGGCACTATTTTGTGAAGCTACAGTGGCATATTGGAGACCAAGCCATATCAGTTTTTACAGAACTTTGAATTTTGATGCTGGGCCTATGTGCAATTTCCAAGCATCTTCGTAAGTTTTGAATTCAAACTACCCCACAAAGGCCTACCATTTCTTAAAGTAGACACCCCAGGGTATTTCAAAAGGCATATTTTGAACCTTAGCGTGGGATAATTTTTCCGCTAGCTTGTACCAGGTGTAGTGGTAATAAGCGTTTTTTCTGCCTTTTTGACACACAAAGTGAGTTTGCACAGTATATTTTGCAAACCTTATGT
This sequence comes from Pelobates fuscus, assembly GCF_036172605.1. Lineage (NCBI taxonomy): Eukaryota > Metazoa > Chordata > Amphibia > Anura > Pelobatidae > Pelobates > Pelobates fuscus. Next base: position 17,900,326 of record NC_086320.1, read on the forward strand.
GTGCTACGACTGTATAATACTTCATATGTTGCTCAGCTATGTCAGCTGAGTATAAAAATACCCCCGTATGTACCTTTGCCAGGTATATGTGGACATCGGAGGGGCACATTTGGGACACAGCCATTCCATTTTTTTTCAAACTTTAAATTTTTACGCTGTGCCCATGTCCCATTTTAGAGTATTTTACCGGGCTATATAATCCAAATACCCCATAAAGCCATACCATTTCTTAAAGAAGACATCCCAGGGTATTTCAAAAGGCATATTTTGAACCTTAGTGTGGGATCATTTTTCCGCTAGCTTGTACCAGGTGTAGTGGTAATAAGCGTTTTTTCTGCCTTTTTGACACACAAAGTGAGTTTGCACAGTATATTTTGCAAACCTTATGTGTACCACCACTCTATAATACTTTATATGTTGCTCAGCTATGTCGGCTGAGTACAAAAATACCCCCGTATGTACCTTTGCCAGGTATATGTGGACATCGGAGGGGCACATTTGGGACACAGCCATTCCATTTTTTTTCAAACTTTACATTTTTACGCTGTGCCCATGTCCCATTTTAGAGTATTTTACCAGGCTATATAATCCAAATACCCCATAAAGCCATACCATTTCTTAAAGAAGACATCCCAGGGTATTTCAAAAGGCATATTTTGAACCTTAGTGTGGGATCATTTTTCCGCTAGCTTGTACCAGGTGTAGTGGTAATAAGCGTTTTTTCTGCCTTTTTGACACACAAAGTGAGTTTGCACAGTATATTTTGCAAACCTTATGTGTACCACCACTCTATAATACTTTATATGTTGCTCAGCTATGTCGGCTGAGTACAAAAATACCCCCGTATGTACCTTTGCCAGGTATATGTGGACATCGGAGGGGCACATTTGGGACACAGCCATTCCATTATTTTTCAAACTTTAAATTTTTATGCTGTGCCCATGTCCCATTTTAGAGTATTTTACCAGGCTATATAATCCAAATACCCCATAAAGCCATACCATTTCTTAAAGAAGACATCCCAGGGTATTTCAAAAGGCATATTTTGAACCTTAGCGTGGGATCATTTTTCCGCTAGCTTGTACCAGGTGTAGTGGTAATGAGCGTTATTAAATTAATTTTTTAACTTTTTCAAACTTTTTTACTTTTTAAAACTATTTTTTCAACTTTTGTTTTGCTTATTCATTTTTTTAAAGTTTCCTAAACTTTCGTAAAACTTTTTTTTACAGATTTAACATTTTTCTAAGCTTTTTCTTTTACCGTTAACCCCTAACTAGCAGTAAGCAGCACTAACAGTAAATTCCCCATTTTCCCATAACTCCCACCCACCCCAGCTAGCAAAATATTTAATTATACAATATTTAAATTAGTTAATTAAATTCATTTAACCCCTGAGGGTTAAAAAATAAATAAAAGTTAATCGTCAGGGGTTAAAAAAAAAAATTAGATCACAGTATAATACTGTGATCTGTATTTTGATCACTGTAGGTAGTGATAGACTGGCAGGGAAGGGGTTAATTTTTATTTGGACTGGGTAAAGGGTTTATTTTTTTTTAATTTTTTACTTAAACGTTATTAAAACTTTTTTTTAACTTAATTTTTTAACTTTTTAAAGCTTATTTTAAAACTTTTTTTAACGTTAACCCCTAGTTAGCCTAACACTAAATCCCCCAATTCCCCACTAACTTCCACCCTCCCCAGCTAGCTAAATTTATAATTTTAAAATATTTAAATTAATTAATAAAATAAATTTAACCCCTGAGGGTTAAAAAAATAAAGAATTAACCCTCAGGGGTTAAAAAAAAAATCAGATCATATTAAAATGTAATCCCTGCCAATTGATCACTGTAGTCAGTGATCAATTGGCAGGGAAGGGGTTAATTTTTTATTAAAATGGTAAAGGGGGGGTAAAGGGGGGTGGGATTTTAAATAAACTTTATTTTTTGAACACCAGGGGGCAGGATCAGCACTGATCTGTCTCCCTGCACTTCACACTGAACCCGGAAGAGCAGGGAGGCGGAAGGTAAGTATACAGAGCACATGTGCCCGCTCTGGCATGCTGTCAGAGCGGGCACATGTACTGGGACAGCCCGATCCGGTGCTCCCGGTCTGCCTCTAATGCAGAGGCAGACCGGAGCACCATTAACCCCACGATCGCCGCGATTGCGGCGATCTGGGGTTAATTTTACCGCGTGACGGACGAGGTCCGTCATCCGTCGTTAAGGGTATCCCCTGGATGACGGACCTCGTCCGTCACCCGTCGTGAAGGGGTTAAGTACTCCCCTGCCAAGGAAGGGGGGAGATTGTGTTTGGTTTCTGTGAGTGGAAACAGAGAGCTGAAAACCCTGAAGCAGTAAGGTTGTTTATGTTTATGTTTATGTTGGGAAATGGACAAGCCATCCAACCCAGTTAGCTGATTATTTTGTTTAGTTAGTGCTCAGAAGAGCAAGGCTTTTGTTTGATATATTTTTCCCTCCACATTCACGGTACACCCAGGGTGACTATTCAAATAACCATTTTTTCCACAGAACATACAACCTGTGAATAAAGTGCAATTCCTTCCCAATTATTACCAAAATTACACTCCATTGGTTCAACATTTTCAGGACAGTCTTTTGCAATATGTCCAAAGTTTCTGCATTTAAAGCATTTTATACCATAATTAGAACTTTTTGATTCATTTGTAGGCTCTTCCCACCTCCCAAAGTCTTTTTCTCTTTTAACAATGTCTCTTGGGTAATAAGACCCCCTTTTCCCTGGAACAGTCTTACCAGATTTGCTGGGGTTGTAGGTTTTCGGATTCTTGGGTCTCTCTTGGCCAGGAGGTTGAAGCAGTTCTCCCGCTGCTATATACCGTTCAACCAATTCAACCAATTGGTCTGCTGTTTGGGGATTGCTCTGGCTGACCCACCGATGAAGTCCAATAGGTAAGCCTCCTAGGAATCTTTCCATCACCAGTTGCTCCACAATGCGGCTGGGTGAGTTGATCTCTGGCTGCAACCATTTTCTGGCAAGGTGTATCAAGTCAAACATCTGTGAACGAATCGCTTTATCCAGGCTGTAAGTCCATGAATGAAATCTCTGGGCATGGACGGCTGTTGTCACCCCCAGGCGTGCCAGTATTTCTGCTTTTAGCTTCTTGTAGTCACTGGCTTCCGCTGCTTCCAGATCATAGTATGCTTTCTGGGATTCACCAGTAAGAAATGGTGCTAGCAGACTTGCCCATTCCACTTCAGGCCAACCTTCTCGCTCAGCGGTTCGCTCAAATGCCATCAGGTAGGCTTCTACATCATCTGTGGATACCATCTTTTGCAAGTAGTGACTCACTCTGATCACCTTTGGACATTGTGGTGATTCTGTGGCATCCCTGGCCAGCCTTTGTGATAGACTCTGGATCTCCTGTTGTATGACACATGTGGCATGCTGCTGCTCCTCTCTGAGCACTTGATGAGCTGCTGCCTGTGTTGCTTCAACTTGCTTGAATAAAGCATCTGTATTTTCCTTTTGAGCCAGTACAAGCTGCTGCAGTATTGAAATGCTCTCTTCAGGGCCGGAATAAGAGCACAGTGGGCCTGGTGCTGACAATTATGATGGGCCTAATTACGGAATCTTATCGACCAAAAACACTAAAAACAGTTAGACCTCCCAAGCGTCATGTATCTGATGGAGATGGTGCTGGAGGGAAACTCATAGGATGCAGCTATAAGAAAACACATACTCTATGCTAATCTCTCTCTTATTTATGCTTTCACCTTTCAAGTAAATCCATAACCCCTAACAGCAGTGTCCAGTGAAGAAGGAAGTCAATGGGCAGGGTAAAAGGGTGGGACCCTGGTGCGAATCACGTGACCAGACCTGCCAAAAGGGGAGAACATGCCCAAAAAGGGGGCATGTCTGTCCAAAGAATTTGAAGGAATGCCTGGCATGAATGCATGTCAGGCTGCCCGCCAATCATGCAGGCATACTACGCAGGCAGCACCCTGAGTTTGACATAAATGCGTCTAAAGATGCGCTCACTCCATGCTTTCTAAGGACTGTCCCCTAGCACTCGCTGGTCCACTTGTCTCCTTACTTTCTTACTAGCAGGCAGAAATTCCTGGTATATAGTCTGAGACAGAGAAAAGGTGTATGTAGTGAGTGTAGAAGAAAGGGGACATGCCACAGTGTTAGAGAGACCAATGTCTGCATTACCTAAACTAATTTTATTGTCAGCCAGTCCACACAAGTTTTGTTCCCATACATCCCTCTTAAGCTCCCGAACTTAAAGGGACACTATAGTCACCAGAACAACTACAGCTTATTGTATTTGTTCTGGTAAGTAGAATCATTCCATTCAGGCCTTTTGCAGTAAACACTGTGCTTTCAGAGAAAATAACTCCACTGGCCGCTCCTTAGATGGCTGCTAGAGGTGCTTCCTGGAGCAGTACTGCCTATTGTGCAGCACTGCTATTCAGTGTCTCCACCCTCTGCATGCAGACACTGAACTTTCCTCATAGAGATGTGTTGATTCAATTTATCTTTATGAGGAGCCAGGGCTATGTTGGACTTGTGCTGGCTCTGCCCCTGATCTGCCTAGTTGACAGTCTCAGCCAATCCTATGGGGAAGTATTGTAATTTGCTCAGACCACCACTTCTGATGATGTCAGCAGACAGTCAGTTCAGAGGCAGAGCCAGCAGCTGCAGACGTGAATACAAGTTATATTTTACTACACTTAGGGAGGCAAGAAGGGGCCAGGGTGGTGGTTTTAACATAATAGGGTCAGAAATACATGATTGTGTTCCTGACCCTATAGTGCTCCTTTAAGCAAGAGTATGTGAAGAGTAGTTAGGGTTGCCACCTTTCTTGGAAAAAAATACCAGTCTTAATCATTTGTATAATCACAAGGAGTGATATCAGAGAAAATTATGTAAAATCACCAACAAACTACTCAGTTTCATTCTGCTGTATAGATGGATTGCTCCCAATGTCTCCCGGTGTCTCAGTCTCGCAGGTCACCCGGTGTCTCAGTGTCCCTATGTATCACAGTGTCAGTGTCCCCATGTCGCCCAGTCCCCTAGTCTCCCAGTGTCCCAATGTCTCAGTGTGACCCCATGTCACTAGGATACTGAGGACACAGTGAGACCCGGGGACACTGAGAGATATGGGGACACTGAGAGACCCGGGAACACACAGACATGGGGACACTGGGAGACATGGGAACACTGAGACATTTAGTGAAACTGGGAGAAATGGGGACACTGAGACACTAGGGACAAAGACACTGAGAGACATGGGGACACTGAAACATTTGGGGACACTAAGACACTAGGGACACAGAGACATGGGAACACATACACTGGGAGACTAGGGGACACTGGGAGACTAGGGGACACTGGCTGGGAGACAGACACTTGGGGACACTGGAAGACATGGGGACAGTTGTGGACATAGACATGGGGACACTGGGACATATAGGGACACTGGGAGACACGGGGACACAGACACTGGGAGACTTGAGGACACTGAGACACTAGGGACACTGGCTGGGGGACATGGGGACACTGGGAGAAATGGGGACATAGTGTATCCGTGTCTCAGTGTCTCCCAATGTCCCTATGTCTCACAGTGTCCCCATGTGTCTCAGCGTCCCCATGTTTTCCAGTGTCCCCAAGTGTCTCAGTGTTCCCAGGTCTCCCAGTGTCTGTGTCCCAATGTGTCCTAGTGTCTCAGTGCCCCCTAGTGTCTGTGTCCCCATGTGTCTGTGTCCCCTAGTGTCTCAGTGTCCCCATATGTCCCCATGTGTCCCTACTGCCTTTCCCCCATCCCTCACTTACTGTAGAGCTGCTGTCTGGACTCTGTGCCGTGTTGCTGCTCCCCCATGGATCAGTGAGTAGTAGAGAGAGGCAGGGATATGCTGTAACTTCCTATCCCTGCCTCTCTCCACACACAGTGACCCCTACTGGCCGGTGCTGGTATTGCAGAGTAATCTCCATTTATTCTGAGAAAAATACCTGCATTTGTATTGCCGATATTACTGCAATACCGGCACGGCCAGGCACACTCAAATACCGGCTGTGCCAGTAAAATACCAGTCAGGTGGCAAACCTAAGAGTAGTGTGTAAAAAAAATAAAAAAAATTTCTTTCTTAAATGGGCCTATTCCATGGGCCTGGGCCTGGAGCTGCAGCTCCATCAGCCCCTATGTTAATCCGGCCCTGGCTCTCTTGCTGTATTGCATTAGTCTCTGCAGTCCTCCTGTTTGTCTCTTGCTGTACAGCAGTTGACTGGAGCAAAGCTTTCATGACATCCTCCATTTTCTCAGCAGTCTCTTTCTCCCTACTTACAGACTTTGCCGTGTGCTGCCCGCATTCTCCACCATATGTGACAAAAGTACTCCTTTCCCTTGGTACCTTGTCCTGGGATTGGGGTGTTACACACAGTCTTTTCAGGCTTTAGAGACACTTCACACGCTGGATGAGGTAAATTGACTTGCTCTTTTATTGAGGTTCCAAAATAAATGCACAGTAAGGTATAAAGGTAACAAAAATATATCAAACAAAAGCCTTGCTGTTCTGAGCACTAACTAAACAAAATAATCAGCTAACTGGGTTGGATGGCTTATCCATTTCCCAACATAAACATAAACATAAACAACCTTACTGTTTCAGGGTTTTCAGCTCTCTGTTTCCACTCACAGAAAGCAAACACAATCTCCCCCCTTCCTTGGCAGGGGAGTACTTAATAGCACTGGTAATTGACAATCCTTTTCAGGTGAGTTAGATTAGGATTCAAACTCTGGAACTGGACTTCTCACCTGTAGGTTACAAGCAACTTCCAAAATGTGGAGTGGAGCACTGGCCCTACTCTCCAAGTGCTCCACCCCAGGGCCCAAATATACACATATTTAAAGTGCAACATTCATTATAACATAACACATTTCCCTGGGGCTAATTACACAAAGTAAGAACCTTGCAAAATCTGGGGAGGTATATAGGTTCCTTCCAGCACAATTCCTTGCTTTCGGTCACAATATATATATATATATACACATATATACACACACATACACTGCTGTGTGTGTGCTGTTTGTGTGTGCTGTTTGTGTGATGTATGTGTGTGTGTGCTGTATGTGTGTGGGTGCTGTGTGGGTGCTGTTTGTGTGTGTGTGCTGTGTGGGGGCACTGTGTGTGCACTGTATGTGTGTGTGATGTTTGTGTGCTGTATGTGTGGGGTGGAGGTGCTGTTTGTGTGTTGGTGCTGTTTGTGTGTGGGTGCTGTTTGTGTGCAGTATGTATGTGGGTGCTGTATGTGTGTGGGTGCTGTGTGGGTGCTGTTTGTGTGTGCACTGTATGTGTGTGTGATGTTTGTGTGCTGTATGTGTGATGTATGTGTGTGTGCTGTTTGTGTGCTTTTTTTGTGTATGTGTTGTTTGTGTGCTGTATGTGTGTGTGTGCTGTGTGTGGGTGCTGTGTTTGTGGGGGTGCTGTGTGTGTGCTGTTTGTGTGTGCTGTTTGTGGGTGCTGTGTGTGTGTTTGCTGTATGTTTGGACAATTTTTGGTGGTGGAGGTGGGTACAGATTAGTTAATAAATATCCCCCCGTGCTGCTGCCTTCCCTGGAGGTCCAGTGGAGGTGGGGGCAAATTACTTAATATCCCCCCTCCCTAATTACCTTAGGGAGGGGGGAATCCTTTCTGCCATCCCTGGTGGTCCAGTGGAGAGTGAACTCTAGCCTGTGGGGCTAGAGTTCACTCTCGCGAGAGCTGAGCGTTGCTGCGGCTCAGATCTCACGAGAGAAACCCAGCTGAGCTGCTTGCAAGTGCTCCCCGGGTCCTCTCCTGCCACCCTCACTGCCTGTGGGTCAGTGAGAAGAGGCTTAGAGCATAGCCGGCGCTCGGATAGCGCCGGCTCTGCATGAGCCGACAAGGGAGATCCTGAGATTTCCCCTGCCGGTCTCACTCCATAGGTGTGCCACGGGACACCCAGCACACCCCGTGCGCACGCCTATGTGGACATTGTAGTGTAGCCTATAAGGACATTGTAGTGTAAGGAAAAGGCATCCTGGTGATATACCATATATATCAATTATATGATTTCACATATCTATATAATATATCTATTTTCATAAAAGAGAAATCACAAGGTATAAAATCATGAATTAATTCTCTGGTTACACAAACAGGTCATTCCTATTTAATCTACCTCAGAGAGGATTGAACCTGTGAGCCATAAGATATTGACAGTATTACTGATGGTGTATTAGCCAATTGAGCTAACCTATAATACATGCTATACACTGTGTGAAAACACATCTATACCTTACACACATATAGATATGAGTATCACAACTCCTGATAGGCATGAAAACCCTGTAGGAGAAGTGTAAAGCAGCCCAGATCATGTGAATCACGATCTGGGAAAGTGAATGGCCGCCCTGGATCTCGCGGTTCACGAGATCCAACATGGCCGCTGTTTGTGCGCAAATCTTAATGCCGGAGGTCCGCGATCGATATTTAGATCGATATTTAAACCTGTGCTACTGGAGTTGTAGTAAAGAAAGATAATGCAAAATATGAAGCCTCCTGTCATGTTATAAAATTAGTTAAATCATGGTGTAATAAGTGCAATAGTCTTCACTTAGTGAATGGTAAACATTTTGAGAATGTGAAACAACCCAACATTCCCTAAAGGGAAGGTCAAGGTTAAAAGGACACAATAGGCACCGAGACCACTTCAGCTCATTGGGTCATGGGTGCACTGTCCCTACCAGACAGCCACTAGAGTTGGTTAGGTGAATTTTGGTCACCTAACTGACGCTGGACATCCTCACACTATGCATGAGGAAACCCAGCATCAGCTAAAACCCTATACGAAAGCATTGGTACAATATTTTCCTATGAGGCTGTCCTAATGCGATTGCAGCACTCACATTAGGAGTGAAGAGGAGGAGGAACAAAGGCGGAGCCTGACCCAGCGCCAAGGTACATCGGTGCTGGATTCAGGTAAGTGACAAAATGGGAGCAAGCGAGGGGGGCACTATAGGAATACAATTTCGTATTCTTAGTTTATATCTCCCTTTAATAAAATAAAATATAAGAGGAGGAGGAGCTACAGTGGCTGAGATCGGACCAGCTGAGGAGGTGAGAGGGGCAGTGGGAAGGGTCCCTCTCCAACTGATGGACCTCCCCAGGCTGTGTCACAGCCTGGTTAACAAAAGGTAACATGACATTTTAAATAGAAAAAGTAACAAATAGTAATACGAATTTAATATGAAAATCTATTCATAAATCATTCTTGAGATGGGAAATGATTATAAAAGGTTCTACTATTGATAAATAACTCATTTTACTCATCCATTAATGACTTACATTGCACGTACTTCTTATGGGAAGAAGCGTATTTAAAGATTTCATATTTAATATGCTTACTTTTATTGTTTCTGAAATAAGGAAATTGCAGGTAAATTTAAAAGGCATCTTTTTTACAATTCAATGAAAAAGCGTTGACATAAAATGGTTTTCAATAAATATATATATATTTTGTTATATCTTAATAAGTATGTTTAGAACTGTTGGAGCTGACTGCCACCACTGATGTCGGATTAAAGGATATTCCAACTGCTAAAAAAAAAACCAAAAAAAACTGTTTAGTAGATAAAAAACATTAATTGGAGGTATATCTAAAAACAGCAGGTACAGGCTGCAGATCTACTGTCTGCAGCCTTTGCAAACCCCCCTCCCCTTTTAGCCCCCCCCCCCCCCCCCCCCCCCACCCAGACTTTCTGTGTCTGTCCAATCACAGACTTCCCAATGCAGTTTAATGAGAAGTCTTTGCAAGCTAAACAACCAGGAAGTAACAGGAGCGGTTGTCTGATTGAAAACTAGGAGGGGGTATAATAAGGATGATTTAGAAAAGTTATTATTGAAATCTGTGCATTTTGTAAAATGAAAAAAAAAACATGCTCTTCACACAAAAAGCACTTCACCAAGATAACGTGTTCTAGGGGTCCGAAGTGTTCCTTTAATACAACTGTAGGTTCACATAACCAAGAAATAACAGGACTGGTTGTCTGATTGATTGATTGATTGATTGGGAATGTAACCAGCTTAATTTATAAAAGTGCCAATATCTATTGAAATTAGAACTTTTTTTAAAATGAAAAAACAGGCCATACTCTTCACACATAAAGCTTTTCAGCATGCTAAAGTGCCTTAGGGGTCTGGAGTGCCCCTTTAACTTCTCTTGAAAGGCATCAATAAATTACGTGTTGTTTAAGTGTGTTGTTATGCTCTTTTTTTATTTTAGCTTTTATATTTCCAAGTTGCTACATATTGCTGCACTTTGGAATTTGTGTTTAGCGGGCTTCCTTATGCTAAATGTGTGATATCACTGTCATACAAGAAGAGGAGGCAAGACCTGGACCTTGAATGTCCTTCAGCAGAAAATATTGGCCAGCTTCGCAGTGAGAACAAAGTAAGGGGATGTTATATTTATTCAATGAAGACAGAATTGTCTGGAAAAGAAAGTAAATTGCGAAGTTAATTTAAAAATGAACAGTGAAAATTCAAGGTGGAACTAGTTGAACTGGAATCTTAACTACGAATTTGATTTGAACTCCCAGAAATTCTCACTTTAGTTAATAGCCCTGTTTAGAAGGTAGAATGTATACATTATTTATTTTAGATATAAATAACATTGATTCTTCTTCATTGTGTTTGTGCCTGTGGACATTTCCGTGTTGCTCCCGAGCAGCCTGACGGAAGTGAAGTTTACAACTGCAATCACTACCACATCACTGATATTTACAATATATGATGTACTTTAGAGTCTAGACTATAGAATTGGAATGTCCCATTTAAAACAGATAAACAGATATCAAACTGAAAAGAATCCAAGAGGGGATTTAAATATTTAAGTTTGCAGTTGTGGTTTTAATGGGAGGAGAACTCTGGCCCCATTCCTCAGTAATGGGACAAACCATTTTCCAATATTTTACCATCACACCTGTGTCCCACAAGCCACTGGGTCTCCTCTGTAGGCAGATTTACAACATCCAATATCTGCAGTGCTGAATTCAGATCCCGGCTAATCACTCTCAGCCAACAAATGCCCCTCTGTGCATAGAAATCTGCACCGAATTGGCACTAGCCTGCTTGTTTTGGGCTAACTAAATGACACGCGAATGACGTTGCCAGAGGTGGAGTTACACAAAGGGTTTAAATTCAGTATTTGCTGCATTTCATAGCGAAACGCTGCACATTCGGACTCAAATCACCACGTCACACCCCTTAAGTGATCATGATCTTTGTACTAACCCTTTAATTGCTGTGCGACATCGTACTGCGACAGAACACACAATACAATCATATAAAGCTATTTGACCAGGAACAATTTATCTGTCAAACAAGTCAGAAAGAGTAAAAAAAAAGACCTGATTATCTCCTGAACAATGCGTCTGATATTCCATTTCAGTTACATGCTGCTCTTTGCTTTTTTTTTTATAGTGTCCTAAAAAGACTTGAACACAAGCTGACAATTGTTTGGATTTCATTACTAATTACTCGAATATTCAATCACCCTGTATTATCATCCTTAATTACTGACTCATTCCGCAAAATCAAAAGCAGTGCTTTAATTTGGCTCCTCTGAGCTCCAATTTATTGGCATTTCAGCAGCTGAGGGGGCACATCCATATTGCGTCTGACTCACCTGCAATTAGTAGTCATTTCGGAAGAGTGGGAGAGCCGGTGTAGAGAGAGAGAGAATGTACAGAACTGTGTCATATAACGTCAGAGGCAGCACACTCTATACAAAGGATCTGTCAGGCGTCTGTGGCATTACACTCTGCGTGTAGCAGCCCGTAATCATCGGATATAAGTCATTCTACTAGCCATTTATGGATATATTCAAAGGACTCCTCATGCTATCACAAGTGCTCCACGTGCTGCTTAAAATATAACATTGTATTTCACAAAATAACATTGCCTTTTATAGGGAAAAACTATGCCAGACAAAATACTCGTTCTTGTTTTAAATTCATAAAAATGTGTGCACGTTGGCATTCTGATAGAGTAAGAAAAGGTGGATCTCTGTATTTTTTTTACTGAAGTTTAACTCCCAAGATCCCCATCCACTCATGGCAAATAGAAGGAAGGTCTACACGGTTAAGTCTATGGAAATCTACCGGGTTTAGTGTAAAGTTTCCGAAAAGCATCATCGTGCAAACTAAATTGACATACGCTGGTAAGTCCATGAATAGCTGCACAGTTCATGTTTAAGTTCAAGGAAAGCTGAAGGATTTGTGAAGAAGAGATGCAAAGAGCAGTGTTGCACCTTTGAAGAAGTCTCCTCAAACCTTTATATCTTCCCGTTCCTCCTAATGTACTTCATTTGGCACAGGTCCCCTTGTCTTACCTCCATTTGGCACCGGATCTTCTTCCTATCTGGCGCCATCTTCAGAATGCTGTTGGAGATGTGTTCTCTTTGCCTTCTTCTGCCCTTCCTCCCCCCTTGTTTCTGATATTAGGCACAGATGTGACGGGGAGGTGAGTATTGTGATAAAATTGGACTTGACAAAGGCAGTGACACTTGCCATAAAACTCCACCCTTTGTTAAGAAATGCCAAGTATAGGAAAAATACATAAGACAAATAACAGATTTGGAGAGAGAAGGAAATGATGGGAGAAATGTGAGTTTGTGATGACAGTTCTGTTTTAAACCTGTTGAGAAATGCATTTTGTCTGTGGCAACATTAAGGCTCTGTGTTAAGAGCCACAGATTTAAGTCTAAAATGTAACTTGAAGTCAGATTGGTTCAGATTTTGAATGGCCATACAAGCAATGTAAAGGAATGATAGGCATGCTTATGTGATGTTCTCAAGCCTATCACTGCCCCATCTCCATTTGGGTTACTAAGGGAGCGTTATCCAGAGTGAAATCAGCACGATGCATCACAAGTAGTCGAGCTAGTTTACCATTTGTCAGTATTATAGTTGATCCAGCACGCAGAAATGTGTCACACCTAGGACTAAGGGTAACATCTAACTGGACCTTAGAATGGCCAGACTTAATGTACCTAAGAATAGTCAACATACTAGCCGAGGTCATGGACACAGAATGGGACACAGAGATAAGGGAAAGTCAATAATCAAGGATACCAGAAGTCAGGGAAGTCAAAACAAAAGCCAAAGTCAATAACCAGAAACACATGATCAGGAATGCACTCTCGGATAACCATCTAAAGGAAACCATGACAGGGCAATTAGGAAAATGAAAAATGAGTTTAAATAAGCCTCCCTCAGATCCGATTGGCCGCAACTGGCCTTTGTCCCCAGAACATGCGCACACGTTGATGTTGTCATTACCGTGGGCGGGCATGGGGCCATAAAATGGCATGGATCCACAGCGGCCGGCATCCAGCAACATGTTACAGGAGTCAGATACACTGGCGCAGGGCTGCTGTTAATGTCAGGAAGGCAGTTACCATTGCAGATATCACAAGGTGAGGATGAATATGTTATACCATTAAACCATAAGTAAAGACTTTAACAGTGTACTAAGGATTGGATGCAGGGCACTTTAGCCACCATAACCACTCCAAAGAGATGAGTTGATTATGATGCCTGCTGTGTTCCTTTAATGTCAATGATAAAATTAAATTTGGTGATTTGAAAATTGTCTGGCTAACTAGACTATTTTAATTTTTTTTTACATTTTTTTTAAATCTCTTCATCAAGATATTATTTGTTGATTGTTTAAAAATGTCATAAATCTGTGAGTTTGCCTAATCCTGTCCTCTCATTTGGATAATTGATGCTCCAGGCATCCAGCTGTGCATTTGGTTCCAGTAAACATGAAAAGGCCTATGATTTCACAAAACATGGAACTAGTTGATTCGTAGTTTACGATATAAAGAGAGATTCTAAACTCTGTAAACATCAGCCAGGAACACTAAAAGAGTGTGGACACCTCGAGTTTCCAATAAAAAGTTCAAAGCACAGTTTAAAAGGAGTTGATTGAAATCCATAACCCTTGACTAAGCATGCCAAAAATATATCAGTTTGTGCTTCCAACAATACAAAGTGTTATACATTACTCCTGACAATTTGGTGAGCACAGCAGCTCAACATACTGGACATATACAGAGTCCCACCTGACACATTAGGCACAGAATGGTGACTTGGCAAGTATCCCCGGCCTCTAATATCAATGCTTTCTCAAGAGGCTCACATTTTATGGCTTTATCAGGAGTATTTAGCAAAGGAGAGGTTTTAGCAATGATGTGTTTCCTTGACAGTCAGAATTATTCATAGATGTAAATAAAAGTTACAGAATATGCCAATTCTACAATGTATTGCTGCCCCAAACTTTAAGGTTCAGAATAGAGATAGATTTGAAGGGGTAGTCACAGGAAAAATGCAGTTGCAGATTAAATAATGAAAGCCCCAAGACTTGCTCTTCCTGGAGCAAAGTACAGGCAATTTTATATAACTTTAAGAATGTTAATTGTTTTTAACAGCTTCTTCTATTGGATGGTGCTAGTCTAGCTACATATACATTGCGGCACTAAAGTAGATGCAAATGAGCTTTTCCTGACATGATTCCAAAGTTGTGATGGTGCTATGTAACTGTATGATTAACTCCTACACTACGAATTGGTCTGCAAGAAACAACAACCCAGAATTCAAGTATTTTGGAAGGAATGTTTAAATGTGTTTTCCGTTTCAATATGCAGAGCACATTAATTAATAGAAACAAAAACAAATATTTTGGCCAGTTGGCTTCTCACTTCACCTTCAAAGTTGCTTCTAAAGTTGAAAAAGTATTCTAAACTCTAAAATACAATCCATGGAATTCACAGTGTAGGCAAATAAGGCCTTCTATGCCAAAATTACGCACTTATTTTAAGTTGTATCCTGTGTGCACCAATAATCCTGACCATAGAGCATCCATAGAGCATGTCCATGGAGTGCATGCTGATTCAATGGTCGGGTCCCTCTTTCTTGGTGCTCCTGTCTGGGTGCTGAGACTCCAAGACTAGGCATTACCTAGAGTGCCACCCCAATCTATCTACTGAAAGTATTCTAAACTCTGATGATGAGTAAAAAAAAAAAAATCAAATGTAATCTCTCCTGCTACTGCTAATGCTGATGTTCCCCCTTTTTTAAATGCCTTTCATTGTAGTGGTTTTGCCCCTGCCTGGCTCATGTGTGTGAAAGCTTTGTTTTTGGTGGGGCTGAATGGGTGTTGAGTGTTGACAATTGCCCACTGACTTTTCCCTCTAATTGTTTGCAAACCCCCCAGACATTTTTAATTCGAAACGACTGCTATATGCAGACATATACACACTCTGAAACATGCAGAGACACACAATGACGCACTGACATGCAGAGACACACAATGACACACACATTAACAGATATAGTCTGAATACGTATCTGTGAGCATGTCTCGTATTGTGTATATCGGTAGGTATCTGAAAGTCTATTTCAGGCAGTGAGTATCCTTGTTTGTGTGTGTCTGTGAGCATAAATATCTGTGTATCTGTTTTTCTGCGACTGTGTCCGAAACATAAATCTCAGCTGCAGGTGCACTAAGCAGATCTGGATCTATAATGGTAGATTCTTCTTAGTTGTTTGGGACCACAAATGGCAGTAATTGCAAACAAAATGTATTTGTAATAAAGGAATTACTTTTACAATTGTACATAATTGTAGGTTAAGGGAAAATACTCTGTGAATCATGTATATACATATATAGTGTGAGACGTATATACATATATATAGTGAGACATATATACATATATAGAGTGAGACATATATACATATATAGAGTGAGACGTATATACATATATAGAGGGAGACATATATACATATATAGAGTGAGACATATATACATATATAGAGTGAGACGTATATACATATATAGAGTGAGACATATATACATATATAGAGTGAGACGTATATACATATATAGAGGGAGACATATATACATATATAGAGTGAGACATATATACATATATAGAGTGAGACGTATATACATATATAGAGTGAGACATATATACATATATAGAGTGAGACGTATATACATATATAGAGTGAGACATATATACATATATAGAGTGAGACATATATACATATATAGAGTGAGACATATATACATATATAGAGTGAGACGTATATACATATATAGAGGGAGACATATATACATATATAGAGTGAGACATATATACATATATAGAGTGAGACGTATATACATATATAGAGTGAGACATATATACATATATAGAGTGAGACGTATATACATATATAGAGGGAGACATATATACATATATAGAGTGAGACATATATACATATATAGAGTGAGACGTATATACATATATAGAGTGAGACATATATACATATATAGAGTGAGACGTATATACATATATAGAGTGAGACATATATACATATATAGAGTGAGACATATATACATATATAGAGTGAGACATATATACATATATAGAGTGAGACATATATACATATATAGAGTGAGACATATATACATATATAGAGTGAGACGTATATCTTTTTGAAGAAATCAGCTGGCAGGTAGAGGAGCGATCAAGGCTCATCCGATAACTACAAACATTGATAATGTCCGATACAAAAAACAAACCTTTCATATTTGAATACTTCAATACTTTGAAACAACAAGAAACTCAAAACATGCTGTGGAATTACCCCTAAAATTTACTTTCCCCGCAGTTTGGGTACATTCCAGGGATGCACGGAATTGTTACAAATCATTGACTTTGACATAATCTATCACAAAACAATCCACAGAATAGAGTTCAAAAGTGAAACAACATTCTTTTTGACACGGATTTAAATGAAGAGCACACATGGTTATACACACTGCACATCTGTACTTAGTAGGAAATTATAGATATGTTTTGCCATAGAAAAATAATACATTCTTATGGTCATGGAAAGAATGGCATATTCTGATTCGACTTGTGGTTATTGTGAAACTGATTTAGTTAGTGTTTGTCAAATTAAATTAGGCAAAACAATCCACCCTATTTAGAATAGGACAATGTAATTTTATTGGTGATAGTTCCAGAATTCTGGTTTTCCTGTAAATAATCTTTTTGATTCTTGTAGGTGAAATCTCCTGTCTTCAAGTCTTGATGCATATTAGAATACATCTTTGTACAGACATGTTAATAATTAAGTAGGTCATCTGAGAGCAGTTTGTTGTGATAATTAAGATTACTAGATGGTTGCATGGAACTCTGAACCTACTGTCTTTCCACACAATGTGTTCAGAGAAATAGTATATATACACACCATTAAAAGTGTTTTCTGGTACAAAAGAATTTGTTATTTTGTCTCCATGCTAATCCAATCATTTAAATTAATAAACTATGATTAAACATAACATTATATCAATTCCACCAATATTTTTAAAATAGGTCTGACACTCATATTAGTGTATCATATTTTGAGGTCCATGAGCTCTACAGTATATTAAATAAATGTTATGCTACATGCCAAACAATTTCAGAATGATAAAAAAAGGGTTATTTTATTTTTGCTGTCAAAGATGAGTTTTGCAGGAGTAACTATGTAAGTATTAATTTACTGGTAATTATAGATTAGGAAAGTTAAAAGCATTTCAAATGTGCTAGCGGGAGGAAACTAAATTACATTATATAAACTAACAAGAGACATTGTAAAATTTAAAATGCACATTTGAATGTTGTATCCAGGAAAAGCTTTCATTGTAAAAAGTGAAATTAAGCCAAAGCCTTTTTAAAACAGAAGCAATTAAAACAGTTGTTCTAATGCATAGTTGTGTTAGTGAATGATGAGCAGTAGACTTGTGCATTTGGTTTCAAAAAAATTGCAATATGGGGAATTCTGCAGTATATCCAAATTCCCAAACTCTAAATTGCTGTATGGAGGAATCATGAAAGAAACAAAATGGACAATATACTAGACTGGTGCACATAGCCCATTCAGCACAGCTGAATCAAAGGCCTCTTAATCACTGGACAAACACATTGGTCCATTCAGCAACACATGAACAAATTGATTCGTTTGTCTAGCAATTAAATGTATTTGATTCGTTCAGATCAGCTAAAGAGGATTTGTGTATATCTACAACAATGCACAAAACCGTTTAATTTGTTTTGTGATTCGGAGCTCAATGATCAATTGAGAAATAACCAATAGAGGAGAAAAAAGGAAGAGCACTAACATATATATGTACCTTTTAAGAATTAATCAATTTGTTTATCTGTTGTTGAACATATAACTAAAATATATAATACATTTCCATGAATATATAATGATTTTCTAACTTTTCCTCCTCTTTTAATATGGAGAGCAAAAAAACGGGTGCAAGAGAATACTGAGAATGGGCAGCAGGTGAAATATCCTGCCCTTCGGTGGGTCCCTGCTCAGTTCTCAAGCTGGCTTTATCTCATCTTGTGCCATTACAGAGAGAACATCTCTGGAACATATCAAACTGGTCCTACCCATATGGTCTGTCCAGATCCGAAATGCCAGCAAGTTCCCTCTGCACGAGAGACACAGCAACCCCAGACGATCATTTCAGCCAGTGAGGCATAGCTGATATCTCTCTAGGCACCGTGAGCAAGGGGTCCATGTCTGGATTACCCTTTAAACTTATGGAGAGCAAACAAATTGGGCGCAAGAGTATACTGAGAATGGGAAGCAGCTGAAATAGCCTGCCCTTCGTTGGGTCCCCGCTAAAACAAGTTGAGCTAAAACCAGCTTGAGATCTGAGCGAGGACCCATTGAAGGGCAGGCTAATTGAGCTGTTACCCGTTCTCACCTCTTTTGCTACCTATTTTTCTCTCCTTAAGTGTAAAGGGTAATCCAGATGTGGACCCCTTGCTCACGGTGCATAGAGGGCTATACCACATTGATGATCCCTTACAAAGTTGAATCGATCGTCTGGGGTTGCCGTATCTCTCATGCAGAGGGAACTTGCTGGCATTTCAGATCTGTACTGCCCGAATGGGTGGGACCAGTCTGATATGCTTCAGAGATGTACTCTCTGTAATTGGACAAGTTGAGCTAAAACCAGCTTAAGATCTGAGCGGGAACCCACCAAAGGGCAGGCTAATTGAGCTGTTGCCCATTCTCACCTCTCTTGCTACCTATTTTTCTCTCCTTAAGTGTAAAGGATAATCCAGATGTGGACCCCTTGCTCACATGGCTAGAGGGATATTGGCTATACCTCACTGATGATACCTTACAAGGTTGAAACGATCGTCTGAGGTTGTCATATCTCTCGTGCAGAGGGAACTTGCTGGCATTTCGGATTTGGACTGCCCGAATGGGTGGGACCAGTCTGATATGCTTCATAGATGTTCTCTCTATAATGGCACAAGTTGAGCTAAAACCAGCTTGAGATCTGAGCAAGGACCCACCGAAGGGCAGGCTAATTGAGCTGTTGACTGTTCTCACCTCTCTTGCTACCTATTTTTCTAATTGAGCTGTTGCCCGTTCTCACCTCTCTTGCTACCTATTTTTCTCTCCTCTTTTAATATTGATAACTTCTCACTTGAACCAAAAGGCGTGACAATGTGTCTATCGGTGTACTATCCTTCCTAAATAACGTGTACCCATTTAAATTAACTGCCTAGTCATGTATCTCATCCCACCATGTTTTTGTTATGCCTATTATATCATATTGTTTAGTGTATGATATTACCTCTAGTTCCCCCATTATTTTATTTAGGCTCCTTGCAGTAGTAAGCCTATATACACCTGTTGGTCTTTTCATTTAAGTGATTTGCAAAATACAGGAAAGACTTATTAATACAAGTATGTCATTCATACATTCTGTTATATTGTTTAAAACATTGTTTCCTGATTTCCCTCCTTATCATTTACCTTTTGAGCAGGTAGAGGGTGAGATCCCTGGTCATTCTTCCAGAGGAGCATACCTGTATGAATCAGAACACTAGCAGAGTTATTTACAAAAGGGATAATTCAAAATTAAATCTCAAATTTTAGAGTAGCTGAACTGGAATCGTTGATTTTTTCCATTCTAGCTAACTTTCAATACTTACCTTAGTAAATAACTACTGGCTGAAGTGCTCTGTGAATAGAGCTGGATCTCAAGGAAGTACTGACAGTGAGACACGCACCAGAGATAAGACAAGTCAACAAAGATCCCTTGGGATAGAGCACTCCGAGGCAAATTGGCATAAATATTGGGTACTCCACAGTACTAACCACTTCAACACGCCACCCAGTGGAGACTAGTGCAGATGTAATCCTCATAATACTGGGGGGATATCGAATCACCAGGATGGTTGTAATTTAGAAGTTTTAAGATCAGTGTAGAACTTGTCACTGACTAGGGGTGTTTGCATATTTTGCAAAGACCCATATTGGTGATGTTCCTCTTGCAGTATGGTGGTCGTGATTTGCAGTGAAGGGTGAGCTTTACTTATCTGAGCTTGTCCTTCCCAGCCACCACCAGCTTTATTTGGTTAATCCTCTTTAGCTCCTGGGAAATCTGATGCCGAGTCTATACATCCAATGTTAACTGAATATGTTACAATGTTACAGGAACATCCAGATCCAAATCCACCAAGTGTATCTAGCATCCAGTTTTTAAAGAAATATTTGTTACTTTGTTTTTAATGTGTACACAGCAGCCTCTCTATACATCATAACCAATGGTGTCCTGTTGCCTAGTAGAAGTTATTTGCAAATTTAATTGGATAGTGTTTTGTGCGTTGAGTGTGTGGTTTGTCAGTGAGCTGTACTTTGCAAAGGATCCAGTGATGTTGAAAGAGAAAATGAGAAATAGAAAGGAAGAGCTGGAGCCAGTGCGAACCTCCTAAATGGGGGGTATCCCCTGTAGTTAACAAATGACAAACAAGAACAAATAGAGGGGTCAACACTTGGTACTAAAGATGGAATACTATAAGGGTACAATACCACGCATTATAAGACTTAACTTTTAATAAATCATGATAAAAGAAAGTCCAGCCAGGGGTGTGTGGAGGGACAAGTATTTCCCGAGCAGGACAGGGACATAAGGGGTGTCCACGAAGGCATTATAGGGAAAGCTATCTACATCAACTCCCTTCTAATCCCCCCCCCTTTTACCCTATTCCTTAATCCCATTTGACTACTGTTTGAGCCATCCCTGCTGTCTAATTTCATAGCGATTACTTAGTGATTTATTAATATCGACTACAAATCATTTTACAAGTGAAAATGTTCATCTTCAATTACCATTATCTAGTTGTCTGCCACCATAATATACTATTTTGCTCACAAGAGTGTGCTTTAACAAATATTCCATCAAGGTGCTATTTTCAACTTTTTCATTAGTGGGCTAGTATAGATGTCCTAACAGCTATTGCTTTAAAAGATCATTTTTTAGTTTTTTTCTATAGTACTATTTTTTTTTTTTTTTTTGTGGTTAGTTCTTGTGGAAGTCCTGGCTGGACTTTCTTTTATCATGATTTATTAAAAGTTAAGTCTTATAATGTGTGGTGTTTTACCCTTATAGTATTCCATCTTTGGTACCAAGTGTTGACCCCTCCATTTTTTTGTTTGTTTGTCAATTACACAGGATCCAGAAACCTGTTCTCTATGACACATGAACATAAATATTGAGGGAGAGGGGCATTCTATGGGGCACATATTAAATGGACGGTGCACATACCATGGGGCATAATCCAACTTTGGATGTATTCAATTTTCAAGTCCTTCCGTAATTGGACACACAAAAAACATCTAGCAACAAATGTATACTTTGGACTAAACTCTTTTTAAAACACTAAATCCCAATATAATTGTTCAACCAATGGTTCAGGTATTTTTGTCGTGGTCAAGGATGGCAAAACACGCTGAGTGAGTTTTTTTTGTGAAAATATCAAATGACTCTTTAAGGTTAGTCCTAACTAGACATTTGCATTACCATAAGCTATGGTTTATTGCATAGTGTCAAGGAGTACTGCTCATGAGTGAAAATAAAACCCATGAAAGGTTAAGGCTTTATAAGAGAAATGGCAGAACTGCTGCCGAGGCCAGGACTTCAGGATTGACAGAATGAATGTGGGCTGTTAGTTTCTTGAACTACAATTTGATATTCTTTAAAGTTGTAAATGCTAAAGCTGTAACTTAGTTGGAGTCATTGGAATTTCAAACCTCTACTACAGTAAATTATACCAAATAACCAAAGCCCTGTGTTCTTTAAAATAACGATATATCGAGATAATTCATTCGCAGCAAAATAAAAAAATTGTGTTTGAATGAAGACATGTCTAGCCTGGGGTGAAAAATACTTCAAGCGGTTAAGAACATACATTCATCCTTATTTATAAATGTTCTGTACACCCTTGGTTAGTTTTTTTAGACAATTCTTCTGGCATAATATAACATTTAATGAAATATGCACTTCCTTGCAAACTTCAGATTTCTGCAATCCACATAATAGAAATTAAAGATCATGGCCAGATTATTTTACAGAGGGATTTTGTCAGTATATAAACTGACATTGGAATACAACTAAAGAGCCTCCATTTTGTTTAAACGCACATGGGGATTTAGGCCAGAGCGCAGGTAACGTTCTCTTTGTTTTTACTATGTATTTTAAGCTGTTGGATACTAAGCTACTGCTGCTGTAAGCGCGGTGCTTTATCTTTCTGTTTTGTATATGAATTTTGTATCACTCAGCTATGTTACATTGCTGCCAGCCTCCCCACGTTGTCTTATTAAGACTTTATAAGTATGTAGGGGCAGCACCCCTTCCTGTCTCATCAGAGAAATTTGCCTTTTAGCTGATACCAGCAAGGTGATTTGTATATGTTATAGCCCTATTCAGGGTAAAGTATGTAGGGGTTTATAAAACACCCCTTCATGTCTCATTAGAGACGTTTAAACTTTGTCTGATACCAGCAGAGTTTATTGAATGTGTAGAAGCCCTATAAAGGGTTAAATGTTAATGGGTTTATAAAACACCCCTTTCTGTCTCACTTTGTCTGATACCAGCAAAGTTTATTGTGTGTGTAGAAGCCCTATAAAGGGTTACATGTTAAAGGGTTTTTAAAATACCCCTTCCTGTCTCACTGGAGATTCTTGGCTGATATCAGCATATCTAATGGCTAGTGTAGGACTCACCTATTGAGGCTTGCCTTGACGTGGCTGGTGAGCTTATATATTCAAATGGCCATTGGAATACAACTAAAGAGCCTCCATTTTGTTTAAACGCACATGGGGATTTAGGCCAGAGCGCAGGTAACGTTCTCTTTGTTTTTACTATGTATTTTAAGCTGTTGGATACTAAGCTACTGCTGCTGTAAGCGCGGTGCTTTATCTTTGTGTTTTGTATATAAACTGACTTGGATTGCTAGCAACAATTATTTATCTTCTGGTACAAACAGTTTTAGGTTGAGCCTCCCACCACGAGTGAATCCTTGGTCGAAACCCCCCACACACACATTACCAAGCTGTTCTATAGCAAACAGAAATGGAACCAGCTACACAAGGCATCCAACTATGATATATTTCTGTTTGATACTTGGAATGTAAAAAATATGACATAGAACCCACTGCATTTTGTGCAGCTTTGTAAATGTAATAATATTCTACATTTCTAATAAAATAAATGAGCGAATCCCCAAGTGGGTCTACAATCATTTCTAAAGCAGTTTATTCTTCAGCCTCTCTTGGAAATAAACTTGATAATGCATCTCACCATCCGTAATAACAATAGTTTTTTTTACAATGTAATTGTGCATCCAGAGATTTGAAATCATCGCAGTTGCCTTTTTTTTATGTAATTTCTGCTTCCTGGTGCTTATTGTTGAAAAAAAATTACTCTCTTTTTGTAAAGAAAAGAAAACAAGAAGCGAGACAGATCTATCGGCAGTGAGACAGCGAGAATCACAATTAATTATAAAAACATGATCTTCACTCTTACAATGACAAGTGGTAACATTCAGCAAAGTGAAGGAACAGATCTCATGCTGCTATTATATCTCTCCCTCTCTCTCCAGCTCTGTCTCTCTTTCTCATCAGGTATTTTTTTTCAGTTGTTCTAGCGAGGTGGGAGCTGCCATTAATGTATTCATGTTCAGCTGTGTACGTTTATTTTTCTTCTGTATATTATATTTTAAAAGGCCACTATAGTCAGCAGAACAACTCCAGCTTATAGTATTTGTTCTGGTGAGTATAATCATTCCCTTCAGGTTTTTTGCAGTGAACACTGTGTTTTCAGAGAAGTCTAGTGATAACGGTACTGGGCACTCCTCAGATGGCTGCTAGAGGTGCTTCCTGGGGCAGTGAGGAGATGCTGAGTGGCCAGGGATGTGTTTGACTTCTGGCTCTGCCCCTGACCTTCCTCCTTGAAAAGCTCAGCTAATCCTATGTGAAAGCATTGTGATTGGCTGAGACAATCACTTCTGCTGATGTCAACCAAGCAGGCAGTATAGGGGCAGAGCCAGCAGCTGCAGACTGGAAGAAAAGTAAGATTTGGGTATATTTAGGGAGGCAAGTGTGGATCAGGGGGGCTTGATTGTGTTTTTAACTCTATAGGGTCAGTAATACTTGTTTTTGTTTCTGACTCTATAGTGCTCCTTTAAGTCTGACCATCTTCAGGACTAAGTACATTTCAACCCTTTCTTTACAGGTACCACATTATGGGCTGTGAAAAAACTCTCAAATTATAGAAAATTTCATATAGATAGATGTCCCATGGGGTATGTTCATCTCTTCAGAACAATTTTCAGGTAAAGGCCTAGTCCCACGTGATGTGCTAATCAGGATATTAAGACCTACCGAACACAGAGTGCCTTAGTGCAATGTCAGGCTTATAAAACATACAACATATTTATTAACTAATTCCCTGTCAGTTTACCAAAGATATACAGAATATGTATAAGCTTTACAGCAGGTTTAATGTGGAGTTTAGTGTGGAGTGATTTTTATATCCTGTATAAATATATCTCAGTAACAGAGTTGATGGTTGTCACTCATGGTTACAATATGACCTTTTTATTTCAATGCCACAAACATAGAGTGATGGGGCTCCATTGGGATCATATATAAAATATATAGATTTTTACGTCCCCTTGTGAGACTTGCCTGTTAATAAGTATAATACACAACTATTAACTGCTGCCAAACTATTAACAGTTAGCAAGGCCTCCATTTAATATTGTTGAATAAGCTTTCCAAATGATTCCCCCTATTTTTGGGATAAACTTTTAAAAGGCATTTTTTTCTACATATTAAAATATCAAAAATGTATAAATGTATATCAACTATCAACCAAAAATTACAAAAGTATTATTTTTTTAATATTTCAAAATCTTAAATCATTTGGAAAGATTAGCCAACAATATTAAATTGAGGCTTAAGTTACAAACTGATATAATTATCTAACATCAAACATATAAACTGTTAATAATGTGTAATCAGCAAACCGTGGTCTACCAGTGTAAACAGTTAAAAATGTGTAATCTGCAAACCACAGTCTACAAGGGTAAACAGTTAAAGCTACAAACCAAATCAGTGTTATTAATCATTATTAGTAGTAGTATTTACATAGTGCCAACTTATTCTGCAGCTGTTTACAATATTATAAAGGTGGAAATTTAAAGGAACACTATAGTCACCCAGGCCACTTCAGCTCAATGAAGTGGTCTGGGTGCCAGGTCCCTCAGGTTTTAACCCTTTAGATGCAAACATAGTAGTTTCAGAGAAACTGCTATGTTTACATTTGAGGTTAATCCAGCCTCTAGTGGCTGTCTTCCGGACAGCCACTATAGGCGCATCTGCGACGCTGTTGCCGAATTTCGCCTCCATCGCTCAGAGCGTGCATAGGAAAGCATTGAGAAATGCTTTCCTATGAACACTTTGAATGCGCGCGCGGCATTTGCCGCGCTTGCGCATTTGGCTCCAGTGATGTCGGGCGGAGGAGCTGACGTCGGATGGGGAGGAGAGGTCACCAGTGCCGAGGGAGCCCTGCGCTGGATTAAGGTAAGTGACTGAAGGGGTTTTAACACCTTCAGTGCCACGGGAGGGGGACCCTGAGGGTTGGGGAACCCTCAGGGCACTATAGTGTCGGGAAAACCGCTTTGTTTTCCTGACACTATAGTGATCCTTTAACAATAAATATGACAATCAAAAAATGCTACAGGAACCACAGGTTGAGGACCCTGCTCGAAAGAGCTTCCAATCTAGTATTGGCATGATATCACTAGATCCAGTTTTCTATTTAAACACTATAAACATTACTTTTTCTCAAAGGGAATGAGAGTTATTGTTTATCACCTTTCCTTGTATTTTTTTGGGGGGGAAGGAGGTTAAATTTAGGGTATATATTTTATCTAAAATAAAAATATTTTATTCCTTCTTTGTAAATTCTGATGCATACTTCTATCAACTGTAAATAATGAAAGAGGAACTTCATGAAATTTTTGGTAGTTTACTGTTTTTTATTGTATTCTTGTGTTTAAACCATAGTCTGCTAAATATTGATTTTTCTCTGAGACTAGATAATACCTTGTGTAATTTGATAACAAAGTTTGCCTGGTCGGTTTCCTAGATATTTCAGTGCAATATATAAATTAATTCAGACTGTTTCTGATTTGGTTTTTGTTGACATCAAACAAGACCCTCCGCAAGTGAACAATACTATTAAATGTTAATATATTAATATTAAATGTTTCTATATACTTGCTGCCTTGGCTTCTGAACTATAACTGGTTTAATTATCTACAATGAAATGTTTTTGGTTGGGTAATCTAAAACTCTTTTGCAGATATCTATATAAATCTGTGCAGGAAGTTGATATTAGGCCGTTACTTTTCTCAAAATGCTTTACCCTTGTCAAGCACACCACTAGGATAAACCCACTGAAACGTGTCACATCACGGATGACTCCAAACAGAGCATATCTAGTAGTCTTTCTGAAACACCATTAAAGGCCTCTTGTAGACAGCAATTATCACCTGGAAATAAAGTGCTTATTTTGTTAAATGTTACACTAACTAGGCAATGTTTATAGAGGTTTGAATTCATTCATAATAACAGTTTTGAGATGTGGTCAATGATGTATTTAGTCCTAATATTTTGTTGTTGCTACTTTAACTTAAATAATATATTTTTTTACTTTGTCAGATTTAAGTGTGATGTAAACAGAAGGCTTATGGAATCTGCATTTGTAGTGTTGGTCCTCGAAGACGTTGAGAAGTGTGAACACTATAAATCCATTGAAGAGTTGCGATATCAAGAAGACATTAGTTTGGCAGCAGAACACGAATTGGGAAATCTGGTTGTATTCTCTAGTTGTATCAGTTTTCTTCCAATTACAAAAACTTAATTAATTTGTGCCTGCATTCTATAGTAACCCTTGGAGCTATAATTAACAATATCCCACTCATTTTCTGAATTCAAATGTAAAGAGTAAATTATCTCCTTTCACATTGAGGAGGGCCGGTGAAACGAAAAGGGGTCACAGTACGAGCTGATTCCAACTGTTGGGTTACCTTTGCTTTATTTTTTTTCCAGTGAAATGCTAACATTTAGTGAAATCAAAGCACTGTTGACTTGTGTCTGTGGCTAAAGCAGGAACTGAACAGTGGTATGCAATCACTGGTAGGCATTCAAAGGGTTCTTCGTGGCTTCTAATTCTGACGTACAGAAGAGATTGCACCTTTATCATCCTTTTCATTCATGTTGGACTTTGTCTGTGAAAAGTTATGCCTGTTATTAATATTTTCCTTCCTTTAAATACAACCAGGAACGTAAGTCCTCCTGCACATGTCATAGTCCAGAAAGGCTGTGTATCTTGCAAAATGTCTGCTTTGTACCAACCAAAACATGGTGGACCATGGTAACATATATAGGGAGATAATAGGGCACGCTACAATTACCTAAACGACAAGGATCCAAATAATTTAAAAAAAAAATGTTTTGAGTGTGCACTCCAGTCTTTAATGCCCGCAGGGTCCACAATACCAAAGCAGACATAAATTGTATATACACACATTGTATATGTTGTTTAATAATGAACATCAGTGATATATAGATACCAATACAGAAGGAATAAAATAACAACTTTTCATGAAGATAATTTTCCGTAAAAAGCAAGAATAAATCACAAGAAGATTAATGCCAGTTAGGAAAAAATGAGATAAAGCATAACAAAGATAAATTGAAGGTTAAAAGTTTCTATAATAAAAATATGAAAAAAAATTACCATTTATGCAGAATGGAAAAGATATAAAATAAAATGTAAGAATGAAAAGTGAACAACCTTAAAAAGATAGAAGTAAATATGAAATAAGTAAATGCAAAATAAAAATGATATATATAAAATAAATTAAATTTGATCTCACTTTGGCTATCAACTGCATTGACAGACTCAATGGCCCCGAAATGAATAGGGCAAAACCATACAGCCGCATACAGGGCCATTCGGACCGCAAAATCTGAAAATTCATCATTGTCCTGATTTTTTATTCAGGCCCCTGAATTCAGCCAGGCCAATCTGTAATCTGGGCTGAAAGCTGTAAATCCAGGCTTAGAGAATTAAACTCCGAGCCCAGATAAAAAAAAAAAAAAAAAAAAGCCAAACTGGTAAGATCGTAGCAGCACTAATAGCCAGCATACAAATAGTTTAAAAAAACAGCAGGCCAAGAGTTAGTTATTTGGCAGCTGGTCAGAGTTTGCGAGGCAGCCCCCACATTAAACAAGTTAATTAATAAATAAATACAAATTCTATGGGGGTCATATTACTATAATGGAAGTATTGTGCCTTCACATGACCCCATCTTCCGTTCGGCAGGTGGCGGTAATGTTTATTAAACATTTAAAACCAGTGACTGGGGAGCCATTGTTGTTCAGTCGCTTTCCTGTGGGGAAAATCTGACGCTGGTAATCCGTGAGCACATCCAGCGTCAGATAACGGACCAAAAGTCAGTTTAGATTCTGGAAGCCCTCTTGTGGCTGTTTGTTAGACAGCCACAGTTCTCTGGAGCTGCAATGTTTTACATTGCAACACTAAGTGCAAAAGGGACACAGCACCCAGTCCACTTCAATGAGCTGAAGTGGTCTGGGTGCCTACAGTGTCCCTTTAAATATTTATTCTGCACAAACTCTCCCAGGCAGCTGAGCAGGAAGGTGAAGCTTGGGGATGTTTTGTGGTGCAAAAAGAAACATATGTCAGCCCTGATGTCAACCTCCAGTAACGCCAACGCACAACAAAATTTAGCCCCGATATACGGTATAAAAAAGCAAACTGCGAGACATTACCTTTATATTATCCGAAATCACAATGTACATTTTAAATAACAGATACAAATATGTCTAATTACATGTGGATACCCAACATCTATATGTTTAAGACTTGAACACGCATTTTACTATCTCCTTGCAGTGGAGTCTCTCTTGACTGCAGTAACTAGAAAGTGTATCTTTGCTGGATTTCAAAAATGAAAACAGAAAGTTTTAATCTATCTGTACCTGAAAGTAATAGATTTCTTGAGAAAGATAAAAAGCCCAGGATAAAAGTCATATGTTTTCATACACATTAGTAAGCAGACAGGGCTAGCAGTCATCGGTGGGAGGTAGTGATTACTCCTTACAGCACACTCTCAGGGAAAAGGAAAAGCTGTAGATGAAATTAATCTATTAGTAGGAATGTAGATCACTGTTTTAGTCATTAAACTACACTGTGATTTGTTCTCTAGTTAAATAACAATGACTTTTACATAATGCTGAAATTATTTGACATACATTAATCAGCACTAAGGACTAAAAGACAACGCGTTCCACACATGTGATTACTTTGCAATGACCTTGCAGAGTTCTGATGTCAAAAGCTGATTGCTGCTGTGTAAAATTAGTTTCTCTATATGTCCTCATTCCGCTTTTGGCTATATGATTATGCTAATAATGCATTTTCCTGGTGTTTTTTCAGAAGATAATGGAAAATATACAAGTAATTCAAGGTGTTATGGCGAAAGTTAATAGCAGAAATAAGCACAGGGATAACTAAATCATAAAATTACCATAAGTAAAATAATTAAATGCACACTATTTGATGGTTAAAAGGCTTAAAAGTTCACATGACTAAACCCCATCATGTAGTAAAAAACTTTCATGAAAATACTATATCAGTGGATGTCGGTAAAATGAGGCAATAGACAATTCATGACTCAGAGGTAACTTCATTGCTGCATGCCTCACCTTGATATTGGATCGAAGAAGTATGGTTGTATTTTAGTGCCACAATTTTACACAGCTTCTGCAATGATTAGCCAGCACTGGATTCCTCTTCTGGATCGGCTGTGTCACTGCTCCAGAGCTTATTTTTCCTTCTTGTTTCCTTTTATGTTGTTGCTGAGCTTCATGTTCACCAGGTATCACCCACTGACTGGCTGAGCCTTAAGGAGAATGTGGTATATAACAGGAATTAAACTGTCATCAAAGTTTCTTGTGGCGTTTTTTAAACATAGAAACATAGAAACATAGAATCTGATGGCAGATAAGAACCATACTGCCCATACAGTCTGCCCAATATTGCGAAATACTTTCATAAGTCAGTGGCCTTATCTTATAGTTAGGATAGCCTTATGCCTATCCCACGCATGGTTAAACTCCCTCACTGTGTTAACCTCTACCACTTCAGCTGGAAGGCTATTCCATACATCCACTACCCTCTCAGTAAAGTAATACTTCCTGAAATTATTTTTGAACATTTGCCCCTCTAATTTAAGACTATGTCCTCTTGTTGTCGTAGTTTTTTTTCTTTTAAATATAGTCTTCTCCTTTACTGTGTTGATTGCCTTGATCCCAAAGATCCTTTAAACTTTCCTGGTAAGTTTTATCCTGCAATCCATGAACCAGTTTAGTAGCCCTTCTTTGAACTCTCTCTAAAGTATCAATATCCTTCTGGAGATACGGTCTCCAGTACTGCGTACAATACTCCAAGTGAGGTCTCACCAGTGTTCTGTACAATGGCATGAGCACTTCCCTCTTTCTACTGCTAATACCTCTCCCTATACAACCAAGCATTCTGCTAGCATTTCCTGCTGCTCTATTACATTGTCTGCCTACCTTTAAGTCATCTGAAATTATTACTCCTAAATCCCTTTCCTCAGATGTTGAGGTTAGTAGGGTGTTAAATAATGTATATTGATTTTATTGAGAAAATGTTACTTATTTTATCTTTCCAAGAAGCCATGATGGATCCGATTATTCTGATGGGTCCGATTATTCTGTTATTGGACCATCTGTTGGTCAACGTGACTTACCAGTGGTTGTGGTTGCTCGGTGTGAAAGAGCAGAAGTCAGTAGGTTAGCTTGAGCAGCACATGGTCAAATAACAGTAGAATCTGACCCAACATGACTGCTCAGCCAAATGAAAAAGTAAAATTTTCAAAAGAATAATACAAATCTATATAAATAACATTTAAAAAAAAAAAGTTTAATTAACCCTTTAATGATATTAGGGCATGCTGTAACGGATGCCTTCCATTGACGGATGCTCCTAGCGTTTCCTGAGGACTCCAAGCACTGCAGACGACACCACAACCACCGCAGACTCCACAACCACCGTAGCTTAACTGGAGCCGCGCCGTCCTACTTCCACCCTGTATGAACCTCCAGCATCCAGGACCATGAGGGGGAAGACCTCTCCTCCAAGGAGAGCGTAACCGGAACAAACTCTCAAAAAGCTAAGTGATTAAAGCTCAAGGGAATATGCAGCGCATAGCAATCACGAGACGAGACTACGTGTTGAGGGTCAAGTCATTCTGTTTTATTGGCAACAAAAGAACCTTCTTTTATGCAGAATCCCCTTAGATAGGACCACCCACAGGGTGTTACAAAACAACCAATCACACACGTACATTACAGAAAACACTCCCAGCAATTACACACAAAATCCTCCCCTCTGCCTGTAATATAATTATGTTACACAAAGGATTAACATAATTATCACAGACAGTAAAAAATACAGTTTGTACCCATACCCTGCAACTTTAAAACCATACATCTACAATCTTCATACAAATTGCATATTCTTAATCAGCACACTTTAAACATAAATACTCTCAATAATCAGCCAAATCCATCCAGTAGATCGAAAGTTAGATGGAAGTCCTTTATGACCGACCGCAAGCACATTTTCCTGCCCAAAACAGTTCCATAGATTTGGGCTGTGCGGTCAGTCAATTTCATGCAGAAAAATGACTAAGTCCCATTTGAACGTGCGTTCGAATTTTCGAACGGGACTTAGTCTCTGCAGCTGAAAATTCAGTATGGGAGAAGGTAAGGGACAGCGGTGTTCGCGGAAATGTGTAGCCGATTTTAGATCCATGTATTTGGCTACACATACCGCTGACCTCGTTCGAAGAACAAAGATGTTCGCCACCACGTGTTCATTTGCATGAACAGCGGCCACCCAGCGTTTGGCAATTAACCTGCAGTAACCTCACAGCCTTGGAGGTAAGTTGCCTGCACACTTCCACTTCTGGGTGGTCCGCCTGTGTGGTACTTGGTTCAGTAAGCCCCATTTACTGAACCAAGTGGGAGAAAGCCAGGAACAAGTTATTTTACAGGTCTGGGGACATAGTCTTAAAGGGGCATTGTTCACCAAAGTCACAATATGTCCCCAGACGGTTCTTAAAGGGCCATACACACCCAATAAAAGTCCATTAGTTTTCAGTGGCACAATCTCCCAGGGGCCATAATCATGAGGAAGGAGGCTAGCGATAAGTCCTCTCCAATGCCCAGTGGCAAATGGCAGTTTGTCACACATGCTATGCCATCCTACTAAAGAAAGGAGCCGCGTTGTACAGATTTATTGTTATCAACTTGCTATCAATTAGGCTGCCTCCCACCTTCTCGAAGAACCTCTTAGTCCCCAGAAAGCCGCATAGTCCCTGGGCAGAGAAGATCACAGCAAGCCAAGCAGCAACTACAAGTTCCCAAACAAGTTCCATTGCTGACCACATCTGAGCTCCAGTGATACACCAAACAAGGGTAAGTGAAACTCACTCCTGGTTTCTTAAAAACTAAACATAGAAACATAGAAACATAGAATGTGACGGCAGATAAGAACCATTCGGCCCATCTAGTCTGCCCAGTTTTCTAAATACTTTCATTAGTCCCTGGCCTTATCTTATAGTTAGGATAGCCTTATGCCTATCCCACGCATGCTTAAACTCCTTTACTGTGTTAACCTCTACCACTTCAGCTGGAAGGCTATTCCATGCATCCACTACCCTCTCAGTAAAGTAATACTTCCTGATATTATTTTTAAACCTTTGTCCCTCTAATTTAAGACTATGTCCTCTTGTTGTGGTAGTTTTTCTTCTTTTAAATATAGTCTCCTCCTTTACTGTGTTGATTCCCTTTATGTATTTAAATGTTTCTATCATATCCCCCCTGTCTCGTCTTTCCTCCATGCTATACATGTTAAGATCCTTTAACCTTTCCTGGTAAGTTTTATCCTGCAATCCATGAACCAGTTTAGTAGCCCTTCTTTGAACTCTCTCTAAGGTATCAATATCCTTCTGAAGATAGGGTCTCCAGTACTGTGTACAGTACTCCAAGTGAGGTCTCACCAGTGTTCTGTACAATGGCATGAGCACTTCCCTCTTTCTACTGCTAATACCTCTCCCTATACAACCAAGCATTCTGCTAGCATTTCCTGCTGCTCTATTACATTGTCTGCCTACCTTTAAGTCATCAGAAATAATCACCCCTAAATCCCTTTCCTCAGATGTTGAGGTTAGGACTCTATCAAATATTCTGTACTCTGCCCTTGGGTTTTTACGTCCAAGATGCATTATCTTGCACTTATCCACATTAAATGTCAGTTGCCACAACTCTGACCATTTTTCTAGTCTACCTAAATCATTTTCCATTTGGCTTATCCCTCCTGGAACATCAACCCTGTTACATATCTTAGTATCATCCGCAAAAAGACACACCTTACCATCAAGACCTTCTGCAATATCACTAATAAAAATATTAAAGAGAATGGGTCCAAGTACAGATCCCTGAGGTACCCCACTGGTGACAAGCCCAAGCTTCGAATATACTCCATTGACTACAACCCTCTGTTGCCTGTCACTCAGCCACTGCCTTACCCATTCAACAATATTGGAATCCAAACTCAAAGATTGTAGTTTGTTGATAAGCCTTCTATGTGCAACAGTGTCAAAAGCCTTACTGAAATCGAGGTAAGCAATGTCTACTGCACCACCCTGATCTATAATTTTAGTTACCCAATCAAAAAAATCAATAAGATTAGTTTGGCATGATCTCCCTGAAGTAAACCCATGTTGTCTCTGATCTTGAAATCCATGTGTTTTTAGATGTTCAACAATCCTATCCTTTAACATGGTTTCCATCACTTTCCCCACTACTGAAGTTAGGCTTACTGGCCTATAGTTGCCCGACTCCTCCCTATTACCTTTCTTGTGAATGGGCACAACATTCGCTAACTTCCAATCTTCTGGGACTACTCCTGTTATCAATGATTGGTTAAATAAATCTGTTAATGGTTTTGCTAGTACACCACTAAGCTCTTTTAATAGCTTTGGGTGTATTCCATCAGGTCCCATTGACTTATTTGTCTTTACTTTTGACAGTTGAAATAGAACCTCTTCCTCTGTAAACTCACGTGTAATAAATGACTCATTTATCCTTTTTCTTAACTGAGGTCCCTTTCCTTCATTTTCATCTGTAAATACAGAACAAAAATATTAATTGAGGCAGTCAGCTAGACCTTTATCCTCTTCTACATACCTCCCTTCTTTTGTTTTTAATCTAACTAATCCTTGTTTTACTTTTCTTTTCTCATTTATGTATCTAAAAAAGGTTTTGTCCCCCTTTTTTACTGACTGTGCTATTTTCTCTTCTGTGTGTGATTTGGAAGCTCTTATAACTTGCTTAGCCTCTTTCTGCCTAATCTTATAGGTAATTCTATCTTCCTCACTCTGGGTTTTTTTATAATTACTAAATGCTAACTTTTTGTTTTTTACTATTTTGGCTACATCTGTGGAGTACCACAGTGGTTTCTTGAATTTTTTGCTTTTACTGACAAGCCTAATGCAATTTTCTGTTGCCTTCAGTAGTGCAACTTTTAAATAATCCCATTTCTTTTGGACTCCATTTAAATTGCCCCAGTCTGATAATGACTCCTTTACACATATTCTAATTTTGGAAAAGTCTGTTTTTCTAAAGTCTAAAACTTTTGTTTTTGTGTGGTGTGACTCAGTCACTGTTCTTATATTAAACCACACTGACTGATGATCACTGGATCCTAAACTTTCACCTACAGTAATATCTGATACCAAATCTCCATTTGTTAACACTAAATCTAGTATGGCCTCTTTACGAGTTGGCTCCTCAACGACTTGTTTTAGAGACAATCCCAGTAGGGAGTTTAGAATATGTGTGCTCCTGGCACAAGTAGCTATTTTTGTTTTCCAATTTATATCAGGAAGATTAAAGTCACCCATGATGATAACTTCCCCCTTCATTGTCATTTTAGCTATTTCTTCAACTAGTAGATTATCTAACTCTTCAATTTGTCCTGGGGGCCTATAAATCACACCTACACGAGTTACTGTGTGATTACAAAATTCTAACGTAACCCAAACTGACTATGTTCGCCTCACTAACCTTTATTAGGCTAGATTTTATGCTATTCTTTACATACAGGGCCACCCCTCCCCCTTTCTTGCCTTCCCTGTCTTTTCTATATAAAGAGTACCCTGGTATTGCTATGTCCCAGTCATTTTTCTCATTATACCATGTCTCAGTAACAGCGACTAAATCTACACTATCAGTTGCCATTATTGCCACAAGTTCATGGATCTTATTCCCTAAACTGCGAGCATTTGTAGACATGACTCTAAGCTTATCATTTTTTAACACACTTGCTACAGGCACCTTCTGTCCTTGTTTTGGGGGACAATTGGATTGATGTTTTATCACCCTTTTGCCCCCCCCTCCTAGTTTAAATACATCCTAGCAAAACCTCTGAACTGCTCACTGAGAACATTTGTTCCCTTTTGAGAAAGATGCAAACCATCTTTTTTGTACAGTTTATTTCCATTCCAAACAGAGCTACCATGAGCAATAAAGCCAAATCCTTGCTCCCGACACCATTCACCAAGCCACAAGTTAAAGTCCCTAATACGCATCCGCCTGTCATTCTGAGTGTTATGCACAGGCAGAACTTCAGAGAATGACAATGTGGAAGCAACCTGCCGTATATCATTGGCAAAAACACTAAAAACTTCCTTAACCTCTGAAACCTCATTGCAAGCCAAGTCATTTGTCCCTAAATGGACAAGTACATCCAATTCCCCTTCCTGCTTTGCTTGCTTAACAATATTACCGATACGTCTCCTGTCTCTGTGAGCAGTAGCTCCGGGAAGACACCTCACAAGACCACCATTGTCCATCTCCACACCTCTTATGATGGAATCCCCCACCAACAACTGCTTTC
Source organism: Pelobates fuscus (assembly GCF_036172605.1). Lineage (NCBI taxonomy): Eukaryota > Metazoa > Chordata > Amphibia > Anura > Pelobatidae > Pelobates > Pelobates fuscus. The sequence continues at coordinate 17,936,823 of NC_086320.1, forward strand.
TATTAGGCCTCACCATAGTCTTCAAGCCTCTCTGCACAACACCACTAGCCTCAATGCCTCTCTGCACAACACCACTAGCCTCAATGCCTCTCTGCACAACACCACTAGCCCCAGTGCCTCTCTGCACAACACCACTAGCCTCAGTGCCTCTCTGCACAACACCACTAGCCTCAGTGCCTCTCTGCACAACACCACTAGCCTCAGTGCCTCTCTGCACAACACCACTAGCCTCAGTGCCTCTCTGCACAACACCACTAGCCTCAGTGCCTCTCTGCACAACACCACTAGCCTCAGTGCCTCTCTGCACAACACCACTAGCCTCAGTGCCTCTCTGCACAACACCACTAGCCTCAGTGCCTCTCTGCACAACACCACTAGCCTCAGTGCCTCTCTGCACAACACCACTAGCCTCAATGCCTCTCTTCACAACACCACTAGCCTCAGTGCCTCTCTTCACAACACCACTAGCCTCAGTGCCTCTCTGCACAACACCACTAGCCTCAGTGCCTCTCTGCACAACACCACTAGCCTCAGTGCCTCTCTGCACAACACCACTAGCCTCAGTGCCTCTCTCCACGACACCACTACACTCTGAAAGTGCAGAAAATGAATTATGTAGAGCAACAGACTGTGCAATATGCCTTTTATCCACAACTCCAAGTCTACCAGATCCTACAGTAATCCATCTGCCATTCCTAGTATGTCTCTGCGGCAGTGGCTTTGCAGCAGTTCCAGCCTGAGTTTGTTTACCAGATAATTTACAAATCTCAGACTTCAAAAATACAATCTCCTGCCGCAAAATAGAGAACTGTCTACAGATTAGACAACAACCAAACCTCCAAAAAGTGGAACGTGAAACAAATGCAAAGCAACTATTACACTGAACTAAGTCTGCCATTCCAATGAGGTGAATAATTTAAATCAAACAAACCTTAACTTTTTATTTATCCTCCTGAATACCTCGGATTACCTCCAGGTTATCTCCAGAATATCTCCAACCACACACACACTTAGAAGCAACACTCTCCAGAATATCTCCAACCACACACACACTTAGAAGCAACACTCTCCAGAATATCTCCAACCACACACACACTTAGAAGCAACACTTAGATGAAGCAACCAAGCTCTATTAGCCAAGCTAATGACAACTACCCTTATATACTCCTAAAATCACCTCCCACTAGGAATGTTTAACACCTGGGTAGGCCTCTGCTTATTAGCAAACAATAGCTAATTTAAATAGCAATCAATAGCAAGTAGCTACCTAATCCAATCAAATGCCTTATAATTACCAACAGGAAATCAAACCTTGTGCAGTCAGTAACCTTTTCCTACAGATGAATCTTACCTGTAACAGTAAAAAAGAACTCTTAGCACAGCTCTTAGACAGTTGAAGCTTCTGTAAAACTCTCCAGAATATCTCCAACCACACACACACTTAGAAGCAACACTTAGATGAAGCAACCAAGCTCTATTAGCCAAGCTAATGACAACTACCCTTATATACTCCTAAAATCACCTCCCACTAGGAATGTTTAACACCTGGGTAGGCCTCTGCTTATTAGCAAACAATAGCTAATTTAAATAGCAATCAATAGCAAGTAGCTACCTAATCCAATCAAATGCCTTATAATTACCAACAGGAAATCAAACCTTGTGCAGTCAGTAACCTTTTCCTACAGATGAATCTTACCTGTAACAGTAAAAAAAGAACTCTTAGCACAGCTCTTAGACAGTTGAAGCTTCTGTAAAACTCTCCAGAATATCTCCAACCACACACACACTTAGAAGCAACACTTAGATGAAGCAACCAAATAATGTAAAACTTGTAATAGTAATGAAATTAAAGACCTGTCCTCTCCCTGAACACATGTGATACTGCCTCTCCATGTCTGTGTTGCCTTCTCTCTGCGTGTTTGTCTCCATTCTTCTCTGTCTCTGTACTTCTTTGGCTCTACTTCTCTCAGTGGTTCTCCCTAAAAAATTCAAGCTAATTCTTATGCACAGATTTTCTTCCCATAGAATATTTCAGTATGTTCTTATTTGTAAATAAAAAAGAAAAGAAAATAATTGAATCTTTGAACTTATTTTTTTTATCTTTTTATAGATAAATAGGACAGTCAACGAGAATTTCCAAAGTATTCAAGGCTCCAGAGAAATGTTGTGCTCTATCACTTCTAGCAATGTCACAAGATTGATAGAGAAAGGAAACATTTACAGAGGATCATTGGAGAATGCCAGGCACCTTATGACATAGAGAGAACATGTAAATAGTCAGCACATGTACATCACCTCTACTAGATTACTATATCTGACATCAATAAAAGCTTACCAGAACAAGAAAAATCCATGAATGAGACGTGGCAAGTTATCTCTTAAGCCATTTATGAAGCAACCACCATTTTGGCAATAAAGACAAATAGCATAGCTCATTGGAGTGGTTTCTGGGTGTTGGGTTAGATTCTGGGCAAAGCGGTCACTGGTTAAATTCTGGGAAGGGTGGTCACTGTTTAGATTCTGGGCATGGCGGTCACTGGTTTAATTCTGGGCAAAACGTCACTGCTTAGATTCTGGGCATTGCGGTCACTGTTTAAATTCTGGGCAAAGCGGTCACTGGTTAGATTCTGGGCATTGCGGTCACTGGTTAGATTCTGGGCAATACAATAACTGGTTAAATTTTGGGCAAAGCAGTCACTGGTTAGATTCTGGACAAAGCTGTCACTGGTTAGATTCTGGGTAATACAATCACTGGTTAATTTTGGGCAAAGCGGTCACTGGTTAGATTCTGGGCAAAGCAGTCACTGGTTAGATTCTTGGCAATTTCTACTAAATACTATGTTTGCCATATTAAATACTAAATTTTCTGCACATTCATTATATTGCTTGTACCATAAAAACTGAGCCAAAATAATGGAATTTTATCAAAAGCAAAGAACTTTTTTTGTCCTCCATGAAGTTGGAAAACAGTCCAGCAACATCAGCATTACCCATGGGTTAATTTTTCCTATACATTCACACTTTTACTTTGTCAGCCACAAATAGCTTCGCAATGTAGAAGTAGGACTTTCAGCTCATATGTTATGTTAGCCTGCACAGAGAGACAGACAAATACATAAATAATGAAAACATATGGATACATAGATATAGAAAGACAGACGGATGAAAAGATAAATAGACAGAGACAGAGAGAGATAGACAGACAGATATAGAGAGAGACAGACAGACAGAAAGATATAGATATAGAGAGAAATAGATAGATAGATAGATAGATAGGTAGGTAGATAGATAGTTCTTCCTAGATAGAACTATGTGTATCAGAGGGCTAAGTTCCTTAGCTCACCCCATCACCACAGGCCACATACAATTTAAAGGGAAAGACTTACATATCCACTTCTGTGACGTCACTAAGTACCATGCCCACTGCTTATTTGTGTGGTTTCCCCTTGTATTCTGTGTTTCCCCATGTATTTCTATGCCTTTTGTGCATATGCAGCAGCTCTGTAAAGTAAAGTAAGTGAAATTATTATTATTATTATTATTATTATGATATTTATAGAGCGCCGTCAAATTCCGCAGCGCTTTACAATGGGTGGACGAACAGACATGTAGTTGTAACCATACAAGTTGGAAACACAGGAACAGAAGGGTTGAGGGCCCTGCTCAATGAACTTACATGCTAGAGGTAGTGGGGTATAGTGACACAGTAACAGAGGGATTGAGGGACCTGCTCAGTGAGTTCACATGCTAAAGGTAGTGGGGTAAAGTGACACAGGAACAGAGGGATTGAGGGCCCTGCTCGGTGTGTTTACATGTTAGAGGGAGTGGGGTATAGTGACAGTAACAGAGGGATTGAGGGCACTGCTCAGTGAGCTTACATGTTAGAGGGAGTGGGGTATAGTGACACAGTAACAGAGGGATTGAGGGCCCTGCTCAGTGAGTTTACATTCTAGAGGGAGTGGGGTATAGTGACAGTAACAGAGGCATTGAGGGCCTGCTCAGTGAGCTTACATGTTAGAGGGAGTGGGTTGTGGGAGTGGGAAGTGGGTTTTTAACGATTATTTGAAGGAGTGGAGACTGGGTGAGCATCTAACGGAGGAGGGAAGCGAGTTCCACAGGAACAGTGCAGCCCTCGAGAAATCTTGAAGGCGAGCATCAGAGGTGGGAGTACGGACAGAAGATAGACTTAAGTCTTCAGCAGATGGTAAGGGCCTAGACGGGACATACTTGTGTATAAGGGAGGATAGATAGGTGGGAGCAGCATTATGTAGAGATTTGAAAGCAAGAACCAGAATGTTTAATTGAGCTCTATATTTTATAGGAAGCCAATGTAGGGACTGACAGAAGGGTGAGGCATGGGAGATGCGGGCGGACAGGAAGATGAGCCTCGCCGCCGCATTCATTATGGACTGTAACGGTGCAGTGGGAGGCAGTGGGACCTTGGGGGACACCAACAGAGAGGAGTTGGGGAGAAGAAGCAGAGCCAGAGAAAGAAACACTGAAAGAGCGCTGGGAGAGGTAGGAGGAGCACCCGGAGAGAGCAATATCTTGTAGACCGATATTGCTGAGGATGAGAAGAAGCTGTTGATGATCAACAGTGTCAAAAGCCGCAGACAGGTCAAGGAGAATTAGGATAGAGTAGTGACCACGAGATTTTGCAGTGAGTAGATCATTGAATACTTTGGTCAGTGCCGTTTCCACAGAGTGCTTAGCGCGGAAACCAGATTGCTCTGTGCCTCTCCCCCTTCCTTTTGTGAATGCATAGTCTGCCTGTATCTCTCCTTTTCCTCTTCCCTTTTCCTGTCACAGCAGGATGTTGCCACAGAGACACTGTTTAACCTAGATGCATTGTCCTTCCTCCCTCCCCCTTCACCTTCTTGGGATTGAAACTCTTGTTGTTTTGTGTTGGAGACCCCATGTAGGGGTCTGTGTCTGTAAAATCATGTGTACAAAATAAACACAGTCAGCCAGTGTTTGTACCTCCAGAGCTAGGTCTTGTCCAGTTACTGGGGGGGGAAGAAAGAGTCAATCCCTGTGCCGACTTGTCGCAGCTGGTGGACGATGCAGCGGGGAAAGTCCTTATAAGTACTGTAACTCCCAGGACTGAGGGACGTTCAGTGCCTGGGAGTGAGCAGAGCTAGTTCCTCTACCCAGTGCAGCTAGGAAGCAGTCCCTTTGGCAGATACCCAGCTGGGGTACAGTGAACTCCGCTACAACTTCTTTCTGTCATCGTTAGATTTTTTCCGTTTATTTGTATTTTTAATGATTGCAGATGACTGAAAACAATGGCACATGAAGTTACAGAGGTAATTTCATAAGAGCTTAATGAGGCATAGCAAGTTAATCTTCCTAATCATGATTAATTTAAAGGAAATCCCATAATATTGATTACATGAAACTCAGGCCCTCCTGAAACATAGCACTGCCATCGGGCTCTTAGACGATTTAAAATCCTGGCAGACGGTTCAAGTGATCAGTAATATTGATATTGAGAAAGAACTGAAAGGACAGTTGACACTAATGAGAATAATTTAATTTGATTCATATGTCCATCTCCTTTAAGGCAAATAATCTTTGATCAATGCTGTACTTACTAAACTGTGCAATATTTATCATCCCAGGAACCCCTTGTACTGACACAGAGATTATTATATATGAGATAACTATAGTTATATAAACCCCTTTATAACAAATAAATGGAATGTCTGCACAAACGTAACATACACAGAGTTCTTTTAATATTTTATTCTACTGCAAAGACAAATGAAAGGGGAGCTGTCACTGCTCAGGATTGTTTACATACTGTCTACTTATCCTGATCCGGTTCAGTCTGAACTCGTCTAAATTTGAGCTTATTGGATTCCTGAACTCCAAACCAAAATGTACCAATCACGAACCGAAAGAGCCGTGCAACGGCCGAATGTGTTTGTTTTGGTTTGTGATTCTGATTTTCGACTATGGCACTCAAAAAGGAATGATTGATAAATTGATTTTATTCACACATCAAGTGACAAGTGAGCAACAGAGGGGAAAGCAGGAGGAACCGTAAACATTTAATATATAAATATAGATAATGTTTTACTGCTCCCCTTGTTTTTTCCTCTATTGTTTTTTTTTTCTCACTTGATTTGTGAATCAAGTTGTAGAGTACATTATGTATATATTTTGTACTACTCTGATTGGCCCATTTTCATGCTCTTTTGGTTCACTTGATTTTGTTTCTGAATCAGCTTTTTGATCATGAAATTCTGCTGAGCTGACCCAACATATGGCTGATTTTTGGACGTCCTGAAAAATATAACATTTTTGGAAAAATGGAGTGACCAAATAAGGTAGAAAAATAAAATCAGTTTTTTCTAATCTGCATTGTGGTATTGACCGCTGTCTTAGAACTAATCTCCTTGCCAATTGTTATTCTAAACTTTGCTTTCATACTAGTAAATGGAGGAGGAAAAACAAAAAACAATATTGCAATATTTGCCCTGGTCGTGCCAGGACTAAAATGGATTATGGAGCCAATTGCTTAGTCTTTTGTACATTTAAAGAAAATTGGGCATCACGTGAAAACCTGTTACCAAACGTTTTAGGGGATTTTTATTCAATGGTATATTCAACAATGTGATTTTGTGGTTGCTCTTTAAATTACATTTCTCACTAACCTCTCCTCCTTAGGGTCCAATTATTCCCTATGTTCTATCCCCAAACCTAATGTATACATTAAGTAAAATGAGTTATTACTACTGCTCAATTTCCATCAAAAGTTTCCAATATCAAAGACTCTGAGTTGAGCTGTGGACTAACAGGGTTATCCACCAAACGCAAAATTTTTATGAATAAAGTCCAAATCGAATTAAGTCCAAATGGGGAGAGACTGTGTGTCGGGAAGTTGTGTTAGTGTGCGGAGAGGAAGGTTGTGTGTGGTGTCCAAATGGGAAGGCTGTGTGAATTTGTGTGAGTGAGAAGTAGCTGTGTCTGTAAAGGCTCTGTATGTGGGAGTTGTGTATGGGGAGGATGTGTGTGGACAAATTACATGTGGGGTTGTATTTGTTGTGTATGTGTGAGGGGCTATGTGTGTTGAGTGAATGAGAAGGCTGTGTGTTTTGTGTCAGGGAATGTTACTGTGGTTATTTGTTGTGGCTGTCACTGTGTGTGTTGAGTAGGGGGTAGCTACTACTTTTTGTGTTCTTGTTATGTTTGTTTATGGTGTCTGTCACTTTGTTGGGAAGGCAAGTCCTCTTGCTAGCCATGGCTGTCTGAGCCTTACCGTGAGTTGCCATGGCAATGCTCCAAACAGCACGCATGCTGGGCTCACGAGAGAGGAGCTACTGCTTGGCTGCAGGAGGTAAAGCATGTAGTCTGGATCCTCTCTTCAGTATAAACCAAGCAGCAGCCTGCACTGTGCCACTGGTCCACCAGGAGATGTAACGCCCCCTTCCTGGCTACAGGTAAGAAGCAGGGAGGAGTGAATAAAATAAGAAATAAAGATACACACAGACACTGCATCTACTACACAAACACACACCCTGCATTCACTTTACATATATACTACATTACACTTTTCACACGCTAGCTGCATCCACTGCACACTGCGTCCACTACACACACACACTTCATCCACTACACGCACTGCATACACTACACACACACACACAATATATATATATATATATATATATATTTTTTTTTTTAAATAGAAACATACACAGACATTGCATCCACTACACTAACACACACCTTGCCTCCACTTTACACACACACTACATTCCACTTTTAACATTCTTACTGCATCTACTAGACACACACACTCTATTCACTACATACACACTGCATCCCCTGCATGCACTGCATCCATTACACAAGCACACACACTCCATCCACTTTACGCGCGTACATTGCATTCCACTTTTAACACACACACTGTGTCTACTACCAACACTGCATCCACTGTACATCACATCACTACACAGACACACTTCATCCACTACAGACACAATCTATCCACTACACTACACACATAGTATCTGTCACCGTGTGTGTTTTGTTGTGTAGATGTCACCATGTTGACATACAGTATATAAACATATATACAATACATAACTAATAACCCAGAATTTCTGGCTGCAGGTTAAATGTAAAATGCATTTCACTCATGATATGTCATGTTTTTTATTAATGTTGTAAGTATTCTCTGTACGAGCATTTACTGACCGGAGCCCTGATTCTTTTTTTATTATTATTTGGAACAGAAATTATGTTTACTTGGGAACAAAACAGCAAGACTGGAACATTTATGCCTTTTCCAAAAGGAGGATATTTTCTTTGTTCTAAAATAAACTAATGCCGGTGAAGACACAGGAAGGCATGGTGAGTTTGCATAATTGTTAATAATACATTCTTTGGCATCTGAAATACAAGCTAAGATTTCAAGTGGATTGCATAGACGTCAAATGAACAGATTATTTTGCTGAGCACTATAGGAATAACGTGGACTGACAGCTGCTTATTGATACTTCTTGATGTTTGATCTATTGCAATCTATAAAATTGCACCGTGTGACATGTGGAAAATGATATCTCACTTTCATTAACCAAACATTCTCATACGGCTTCTTCCCATGTCTGCGTCACTTACTATTCTCCCTGTTCTGCAACGTTAACCCTTTGACTTCCACAGGTTTACATAATGCATTACAGATCACTCAAAGCATGAAATACTCCAGAGGTGTTATCCAATAAAAACTGGGATGAAAATTTTAAAGGGACACTCTGGGGCATCAAAACAACATTAACACATTTGGTAGTATTAGGGCTAATAAATATGCCTTTTTTTCTTGCATGCCCAAACGTTATAGTTTTTGCACAATAAAAAAATAAATGTTTTGCAGAATGCTGCAGTACTATAAGCCGGCCTCCTTAGCCACGCCCCCTCACTCTAGAAAGACTTCCTTATCAAATGTATGTGCACAGTCTCAGCTCCAACAGCACTGAGTGAGCGGCTTTTAATTCACAGCCCGGCTGCAGACAGTCAGAGAAATTACAAACAGGTAGAGATATCCTTATTTTATGTCTCCCTGGGTGTCTTCTCCTTCTATTGCAGGTTAATTCAAATGCAATATTAGTGAGGCCAAAGCCTATAAAATGCATTCAAGTTGGATTGGTGCCTGGAGTGTCCCTTTAATTTCAAGAATATATTTAATAATCATCTATATTACTGCTAGTGACGGTGACAGTACATCTATAGGTAGACTATTAAACTTCATCCAAGCAAATGTGGAAGACTTTATCACTGATGAGACAGATATTCCAAATTAAATGTCATTTCATACACTTCTGACTGGTTACAACAGAGAAAACACAGCACTAAGCCTCTGCTCATTCATGATGGCATACCTCCCAAGTGTCCCTATTTAGTAGATACAGTCCCTATTTTGGGATCAAATCTCTCTTCCCCTCTGTCATATATTTTCCGTTCTAATGTCTCTCTTGTCTAGGATCTTCATATTGTTGTTGTGTCTGAGTGTATAACAGAGCTCCACAGCAATACTACTCCCAGTAATGTGTCTGAGTGTATAACAGAGCTCCACAGTAATAAGACTCCCAGTAATGTGTCTGAGTGTATAACAGAGCTCCACAGTAATAATACTTCCAGTAATGTGTCTGAGTGTATAACAGAGATCCACAGCAATAATACTCCCAGTAATGTGTCTGAGTGTATAACAGAGCTCCACAGCAATAATACTCCCAGTAATGTGTCTGAGTGTATAACAGAGCTCCACAGCAATAATACTCCCAGTAATGTGTCTGCGTGTATAACAGAGCTCCACAGCAATAATACTCCCAGTAATGTGTCTGAGTGTATAACAGAGCTCCACAGCAATAATACTCCCAGTAATGTGTCTGAGTGTGTAACAGAGCTCCACAGTAATAATACTCCCAGTAATGGGTCTGAGTGTATAACAGAGCTCCACAGCAATAATACTACCAGTGATGTGTCTGAGTGTATAACATAGCTCCACAGTAATAATACTCCCAGTAATGTGTCTGAGTGTATAACAGAGCTCCACGGTAATAATACTCCCAGTAATGGGTCTGAGTGTATAACAGAGCTCCACAGCTATAATACTCCCAGTAATGTGTCTGAGTGTATAACGGAGCTCCACAGCAATAAGACTCCCAGTAATGTGTCTGAGTGTATAACAGAGCTCAACAGCAATAATACTCCCAGTAATGTGTCTGAGTGCATAACAGATCTCCACAGAAATAATACTCTCAGTAATGTGTATGAGTGTATAACAGAGCTCCACAGTAATAATACTCCCAGTAATGTGTCTGTGTATAGAAGAGCTACACAGCACTAATACTCCCAGTAATGTGTCTGTGTATAACAGAGCTACACAGCACTAATACTCCCAGTAATGTGTCTTAGTGTATAACAGAGCTCCACAGCAATAATACTCCCAGTAATTGAGTGTATAACAGATCTCCACAGAAATAATACTCCCAGTAATGTGTCTGAGTGTATAATAGAGCTCTACAGCAATAATACTCCCAGTAATGTGTCTGAGTGTATAACAGAGCTCCACAGCAATAATACTCCCAGTAATGTGTCTGAGTGTATAACAAAGCTCCACAACAATAATACTCCCAGTAATGTGTCTGAGTGTATAACAGAGCTCAACAGCAATAAAACTCCCAGTAATGTGTCTGAGTGCATAACAGAGCTCCACAGCAATAATACTCTCAGTAATGTGTCTGAGTGTATAACAGAGCTCTGCAGCAATAATACTCCCAGTAATGTGTCTGAGTATATAACAGAGCTCCACAGCAATAATACTCCCAGTAATGTGTCTGGGTATATAACAGAGCTCCACAGCAATAATACTCCCAGTAATGTGGCTGAGTGTATAACAGAGCTCCACAGCAATAATACTCCCAGTAATGTGTCTGAATGTATAATAGAGCTCTACAGCAATACTACTCCCAGTAATGTGTCTGAGTGTATACTAGAGCTCTACAGCAATAATACTCCCAGTAATGTGTCTGAGTGTATAACAGAGCTCCACAGCAATAATACTCCCAGTAATGTGTCTGAGTGTATAACAAAGCTCCACAACAATAATACTCCCAGTAATGTGTCTGAGTGTATAACAGAGCTCAACAGCAATAATACTCCCAGTAATGTGTCTGAGTGCATAACAGAGCTCCACAGCAATAATACTCTCAGTAATGTGTCTGAGTGTATAACAGAGCTCCACAGCAATAATACTCCCAGTAATGTGTCTGAGTGTATAACAGAGCTCAACAGCAATAATACTCACAGTAATGTGTCTGAGTGTATAACAGAGCTCAACAGCAATAATACTCCCAGTAATGTGTCTGAGTGTATAACAGAGCTCTGCAGCAATAATACTCCCAGTAATGTGTCTGAGTATATAACAGAGCTCCACAGCAATAATACTCCCAGTAATGTGTCTGGGTATATAACAGAGCTCCACAGCAATAATACTCCCAGTAATGTGGCTGAGTGTATAACAGAGCTCCACAGCAATAATACCCCCAGTAATGTGTCTTAGTGTATAATAGAGCTCTACAGCAATAATACTCCCAGTAATGTGTCTGAGTGTATAACAGAGCTCCACAGCAATAATACTCCCAGTAATGTGTCTGAGTGTATAACAAAGCTCCACAACAATAATACTCCCAGTAATGTGTCTGAGTGTATAACAGAGCTCAACAGCAATAATACTCCCAGTAATGTGTCTGAGTGCATAACAGAGCTCCACAGCAATAGTACTCTCAGTAATGTGTCTGAGTGTATAACAGAGCTCTGCAGCAATAATACTCCCAGTAATGTGTCTGAGTATATAACAGAGCTCCACAGCAATAATACTCCCAGTAATGTGTCTGGGTATATAACAGAGCTCCACAGCAATAATACTCCCAGTAATGTGGCTGAGTGTATAACAGAGCTCCACAGCAATAATACTCCCAGTAATGTGTCTGAGTGTATAACAAAGCTCCACAACAATAATACTCCCAGTAATGTGTCTGAGTGTATAACAGAGCTCAACAGCAATAATACTCCCAGTAATGTGTCTGAGTGCATAACAGAGCTCAACAGCAATAATACTCCCAGTAATGTGTCTGAGTGTATAACAGAGCTCTGCAGCAATAATACTCCCAGTAATGTGTCTGAGTATATAACAGAGCTCCACAGCAATAATACTCCCAGTAATGTGTCTGGGTATATAACAGAGCTCCACAGCAATAATACTCCCAGTAATGTGGCTGAGTGTATAACAGAGCTCCACAGCAATAATACCCCCAGTAATGTGTCTGAGTGTATAATAGAGCTCTACAGCAATAATACTCCCAGTAATGTGTCTGAGTGTATAACAGAGCTCCACAGCAATAATACTCCCAGTAATGTGCCTGAGTGTATAACAAAGCTCCACAACAATAATACTCCCAGTAATGTGTCTGAGTGTATAACAGAGCTCAACAGCAATAATACTCCCAGTAATGTGTCTGAGTGCATAACAGAGCTCCACAGCAATAGTACTCTCAGTAATGTGTCTGAGTGTATAACAGAGCTCTGCAGCAATAATACTCCCAGTAATGTGTCTGAGTATATAACAGAGCTCCACAGCAATAATACTCCCAGTAATGTGTCTGGGTATATAACAGAGCTCCACAGCAATAATACTCCCAGTAATGTGGCTGAGTGTATAACAGAGCTCCACAGCAATAATACTCCCAGTAATGTGTCTGAATGTATAACAGAGCTCCACAGTAATAATACTCCCAGTTAAATTACTATAAATGTGTTTAGAAATCAGTCTGTGTAAATAAGCTACATTGTTCTTGTTCCAAATTACATTTTAGTTCTGTTACGACACTCACCGCCAGGGGAATGAAGCCGCTGTTTAGTCGATAACCCCCTTTCTCCAGAAATGCAATTTTAGTCCAGCCAATCGTAAAACTCCCGAACGGAGTATACGAACGCGGCAACTCCCGATCAGCAATCCATCCGAAATCCTTTCACAGCTAGAAATAAACGAAAAAGCTGTCCCAATAGTAAATCCCTCCACAAACGAGACAAAGCTCCGTCTTGAAGGTCAAACAGGAATGTGTTTAATGGGGGCTACCTGCCCGGTATTTATGCGGGTCTCCACAAGGTGGACACTCCCCTAGGGGACCTTGTGGAAGACTGTAAAACATATTGGACAGTAGCCAATCGCAGTGGCTTCAATATAAGCCCTTCCCATCTTACCCATAAATCCTTCTTCTCTATCCCAGAGATAATTAGGAAGAAACCTAATTATCTCCAAGGATAGCAACCATCGCCATTTTAAAACATAATATGAAAATTACAATAAAATACATAAAGTCAGAAATACCGATTGCATATGGTTCGTGTAACGTATCCCTAGATAGCCTGGATCTGAGGGCATATTCCTACCGAATAGCGCTCAGGTCCGATGTACATAGTTCAATCGCCATGGAGTCAAAGTCTCTCACAAGTCCTTCGGTATACCAATGACTCCATGGGACGGCTACCTGGGTAAAGTCCATATGAAGGATAGAAACCCCCGAACTAACCGGTGTTCGTACGCCTCAACGAAATAGAAGGTGGGCGGCAGCGTCCAGCGGTGTTCGGCAGATAAAGTATCCGTTTTTAGTTCCATAGGTTTTGCACCGAACACCGCTGATTCTCCTCGTGTCCAAAATGGCCGCCGCCTCGTGGTCGGCATACGAACGACGACCACCTGTACGAATGGAATGGAGAGGTGTCTGCGGTTAACCGCAACGTTCTAATTGTGGTCAAGGTGTTAACAAGCAGCACACTCCTTTCCTGTGTGGCCGTTTGTTCGGTAGTTTCAATCGGTACTAGGGAAAACAGACGAACAAGGGCATACGGACAGGAAATCCATGAAATCAAGGCAAACAGATGAACCAGCAATATAAGTCTATACAGATGGGTTCGTCACAAGTTCTATAAATTCTTTATGGGTAGAATGGACAGACATGGCTGGCCTGGTAGAGTGGAACAATTGGACAGTGAACAGAAATTATTCTGTGGGGTTCTACCCTGTAGAAAGATAGGCTTACACACATACATTTTCTACTAGTAAAGATAAGCCTTATTTAAGGGATTTTTTTGTATATATCTTTATATATATATATATATTTCCTATTTGTTTCTGTTTCCCAATTTATGGTTTTATGTTTGTGTGTTCTATGTGGGCAACTCCGAGTACATTATGTGTCTTTTAATGTGGATTATTTCTATAACATTGTTTTAATTATGTGTGATACTTATTTAAATGCATTATGCATATTAAGTGTTTTTCCAATTATCTGAATATATCTTGATGTCATAACCTATTCGAATAGTACAGCTGTGGTCCATAAATGGCAATTATAAGTGTTATAAGTGCCGAAAGGTCAGACCCAGACAGATACCAGCCTCTGATGAAGTGACACCGATTCACGAAACGCGTAAGGCTTTACGGCAGTTGTCGCACGAGCATCTTGAAACCGGGTCCCAGTGGAACGCTGTTCGGGAAAACTAAGTGTAAGACATGCGAAGGAATATACATCTCTTCAATTGCATCTCTATCTCCAAGCTGGCCGGAGCGAGGTTTAACACTATACCATCAGTTTTCACTTGATCCTGTGGATTCCAAGGACCCTAAATTTGCTTGACAACATTGCACCTTTGTGAGTGTATTTAACCTTTCTTTATAAATAAATTACCAAGTTTTTAATTGAGAGCACTATGGTTGTTCATTTTGTATTGCAGATCACTTATCACTCTAGATCTGTATCTGTGTTCTATGAGTGATTTTTGTGACATTAAACTTTGGGAAACAAGATGTTTTAGTACCAGAGTATTTAATACCAATTTTTTTTTTTTTTTTTAACATCAGAATATGGTATTAGTTATTTCACTTCTTGCGAAGTCATAAATGAGTTTATGAAATACCAAATCATCATATGTTATGTTACAATTCTCTTTCTTTATCTATCTTTGTCTATTTAATTTCTATATCTTTCTTTTATTTATTTTAACAGTATTTCAAAGTTTTCTCTTATTTTTTTTTCTTTTCCCTTCCCTTTTCTTTCCCTCTCATTCCCTTTTCTTTCCCTCTCATTCCCTTTTCTTTCCCTCTCATAACAGACTAACAGACTAAATGACATACATACAATGACATTTGCTCGGTTCGCGGTGCGAGAGAAGAAAATATATCCCCTTGTCAGGCTCTTGGGGGGTATGGGGGGGGGGGTTCGGAAATTTCCCTATATAGAGATGGTCCTTGCAGCTTTAGTAGACAGAGAACGCAAACAATATATATCGCCGGGGTACTTCATCGCAGGGAGGACCTCCCTATCTAAAATCCATTTTTTAAATCCATTTATCCCAATATGCATACTGAAATCTCTTGTTAGGTGCAAAATTAGTACCAATGTTGGTTATAATATAACAGCTTTGGACACACCACAACTTCTGTTACTTTATAATAACAGTAGTGTATCTTGATAGCTGTAGCATAGTTGCTAATAGACTTTGCTGCTATTTACCTCAAGAACTCTTGATTAACAGACTTCTACTGGACGATATTCATTATAAAACTCTATTTTCCAAATAGGACTAGTTCTCAATTTTTATGTGTCTGGATATTTCGCCAAGTAGTCCACTTCTAATCCATTCACAAATGTACAGCTTACTTAGCAGGTCCCATTTTTTTTAGTCTCTTCTTCTTTAGGCCCTTCTTTTTAACTTGTGTCTATCTGTAGGGGCAGCACCTTTCTTGGACGTTGTAGATCTAGTCCAGGGTGCATTAAATGTATTTTCAGGAATATATATATATATATATATATATATGTTCTTTGTATCATTTGCACATTATTAGTCAATTGTTCACTAATATTTGGGACTTTTTATCCCCATATGAAAGTTTTAGTGATATAATAAATTGTGTCAAGCAATCCCACAGGCGATCTCCTAGTACTTGTAGTACTTTACATTCTTATTTTTTAATATTAAAAAATATATAAATTCTTTAGTTGTAAGTCATCTAAAATTTCTCAAAACATCCACGCCGCTGGCCACATCCCACATCAAGAACGGCCCCTTCCACTGGCCACACTTCCACTCACATTAAAGTGCCCTTCTTTGACCATTTGACGTGTTAGGAAGTCTGGGATGAACGTCTCTCCACACATTTGTTTATTCCTTTGGACATCCTAAAACCTAAAGTATAATCTTGCCATGGTCCCTCGCTATTATAAGCCTTCTCTTTCTTACATAGTCCTTAATAGTCCTCGCTATTATAAGCCTTCTCTTTCTTACATAGTCCTTAATAGTCCTCGCTATTATAAGCCTTCTTTTTCTTACATAGTCCTTAATAGTCCTCGCTATTATAAGCCTTCTCTTTCTTACATAGTCCTTAATAGTCCTCGCTATTATAAGCCTTCTCTTTCTTATATAGTCCTTAATAGTCCTCGCTATTATAAGCCTTCTCTTTCTTACATAGTCCTTAATAGTCCTCGCTATTATAAGCCTTCTCTTTCTTATATAGTCCTTAATAGTCCTCGCTATTATAAGCCTTCTCTTTCTTATATAGTCCTTAATAGTCCTCGCTATTATAAGCCTTCTCTTTCTTACATAGTCCTTAATAGTCCTCGCTATTATAAGCCTTCTCTTTCTTATATAGTCCTTAATAGTCCTCGCTATTATAAGCCTTCTCTTTCTTACATAGTCCTTAATAGTCCTCACTATTATAAGCCTTCTCTTTCTTACATAGTCCTTAAAGGGACACTCCAGGCACCCAGACCACTTCTGCCCATTGGAGTGGTCTGGGTGCCAACTCCCACTACTCTTAACCCTGCAAGTGTAATTATTGCAGTTTTTTATAAACTGCAATAATTACCTTGCAGGGTTAACTCCACCTCTAGACAGCCACTAGAGGGAACTTCCTGATCTATAGCACAGATGATCTGTGCTAGAGCGTCGCTGGACGTCCTCACGCTGTGTGAGGACCTCCAGCGTCGCTCAAATCCCCATAGGAAAGCATTGAAATTAGTTTTCAATGCTTTCCTATGGGGAGACCTAATGCGCATGCGCGGCATTGCCGCGCATGCGCATTAGGTCTCCTCGTCCGGTGGGCGGGATCAGTCTCGCCAACGGAGTAAGAAGGAGGAGCGGCGCGGAGGAGGAGACAGCGACGAGGGACATCGCCGCTGCCTCAGGTAAGTGACTGAAGGGGTTTTCACCCCTTCAGTAACTGGGGATTGGGGGGAGGGAGAGGCAACCTCAAGTGCCAGGAAAACTGATTGTTTTCCTGGCATTGGAGATTCCCTTTAATAGTCCTTGCTATTATAAGCCTTCTCTTTCTTACATAGTCCTTCATCTAATATTTTTGGATAACATTTTCAAATTATTTAAACATTTGAAAAATATTTTAATAATTGGATTTTTTTAATATTATGATATATATTTTTTATATAAAGAATATATTTGTTGATATTTTGAAAATGATATATATTTAAAAATCTATCCAAAAGTATTAATTTGATTCAAAAGCTCATCCAAAAATGTTAAATCAAGACCATAATCTGTTTTCTGTATAATTATATCAAATATTCTTTTGATACCAAAGACGCCAGGATACATGATGTTTGGAAATTGATCTGCTACGGAGAGGGGACTAGGATAAAAGCATCTGCAAGTAGCGGCAGAAATGGAAACACACCAATAATTATACCCAATTAGTTTTAAAATGCAGCCATCACATAGAAATATATCTGTCAATAAATGCTTTATCATGCTTTGACCTGCCTGTTAAATGTATCTGTAAACAAACTCTGGAATAAAATGTGCTTAATTGGAAACCTTTTGAATTACTACACGGAGGAAGCCATTTTGGATACTCTGGATGACTAAGATTTGGAATCATAAGATCTTCAAGTGCATCCAAGCTCACAGATCCTCAAATAATATTATGGGAGGTAATCAAGATTCATTAATTCTTAAAGTAGTTCTCTCACCAAAAAATACCTTTTATCTAAGCTTCTTCTATATAGCTCCCTGCGTGAATCTATTTAGAATTTTTCTTGAGTGCTCTGATTTTCATAAAATTCATCAGGAAAACAGGGGGCATCTTTTCTGTATGTATAGCAGCTAATAATGGTGCAATTCAAAAAGCCAGGTCCGTATTGTACAAATGATCCACAGCTGTGGTATAGAAGCAATGTATCCAGGTTCTCCGCAGTACGCTTCTCTCAATTATTCCCTTTCTATGTTCAACCTTATTATGCAATGTTTTATAACAGTTCCTAATCTGAGCTAATTTGCCCTTACAAATAAGCACATATTAATATACACAATTAAGTGAATAAATATAATTATCCACATAACACTGTCTTTTGGAACAATGCCCTAACTGAAACAGCACAAATTAATGCACAATGCAATGGTCTGCATTATTCCATAAAGAAAAGAGCTCAACTGATCGTAAACCATTGCGAAGGTATTTATTCACATTCTTTCTAAAGCAGTTTTGTTCTTCTTAATTATAAACCTCCCGTAATGTTATCCTTTAGTTAAAATCCCTATAGATTGTATCTCCCTTTATTTTTATTGGGTTATTTTTTTTTTTATTGACTATGCAAAAGTGGCCAAATTTGTGCTAATGTCTAGGAACAGACAAGGGGGGTAACCCGAGATAGAATATACTACAAAAAGAGGGGGGGGGGAAAGGGGGAGAAAGAAATAGAGTCTGTTCCTAATAGTGGGCAATAAAATGTCCTTTAATAATAAATACTGGGACGTAGGAATAAACTATCCCGGCAGTGACTTACTGGCAAAAAATAATGTCAGTTAGGTAGTCAAAAAAAAACGAGAACACAAAAAGAATCAATATATATATTATTATTCAGAAGAATATATACAAAGGTATAAATAGTGATAAAATAACTGGATTGGTAGATGTAATGATAACTAATAAGACTTCCAAGACCGAGAACTGGTTATAATCGTATATAATGTCATCTAATCTAAGCGATACTAAGTATCCACTTAAGGGGAAATAGTCAAAGTATCCAACGCTCAGGTGGAGCGAGTAATCCCCTACTGTGATGCCATAATCGTCCGGCTTACTGAAAATACAGATGACTAGGTAGATTTGTAGTACCGCTGTGTCAATGATTAAACACACTTATAGTGGTAAGGAAATCAAACTTATAGTGGTATGACAAAATAAATAAATAGATAAATAAAGTACAAAAATAATAGACAAGTCTCCGGGTAGAAAACACGTAACCGGATGATAATATACTGGTAACCGAGAATAGAACAAAATGTTCCTATTGTGCCACAAGTAGTAATCTCTAGCTGTGCCGACAAATCGACTATGAGACTTCCCAAACGGAGAGCTGATAAAGAGTGTTTATACTATAATCTGATGAAAAATGATACAAAGTATCCAATAGAGGGGAGATGGTAACAATTATGAATACACAGTTTCAAACACTTAAGTAGATCGAATAAATTCCTTGCTGAAATGCAGGGTAACTAGGTTCATGTACCTAAATAGGCAGTGGGGTACATAGTGTCAAAGTGTCACAATCAAAGTATCAGAACGCTCCTTTGGAGCCGATAAGTTCAATATCTATAGTGGCAAGTAATTTAGCGCACCGGAGGTGCCTAAATAGGCCGTGGAACTCTGTGGATAATAACGGTAAACATGTCAGGCTACAGATACCTAGAGAAATGTTGGTAGAAAAAATCAAGAGTACAGTATATCCATATGAAAAGAAGGAAAGGTGCCTTCAAGGGCACCTGGTACAGGAAAGATACAGACAAATGTCTGAAAGAGGTCTATCCTTATGCTGGAAAAGTGATAATTATAAACCAATATAGTACTGGAAAAGACATATATATATTATGATTATAGACCCTGATCAGTACATAATAGGCATAGTGCAGAAAAAAACCTGGCATAAGTCTGAAAGAGGTCTATCCTTATGCTGGAAGAGTAAAAGTTATAAACCAACCCAGTTATGAAAAAGTAAATATTTGTTGTAATTATATACCCTGATCAGTACATGATAGATAATGATGAGAATATCATATGTAGTGCCCCTAGACGGCAGGATACCGTCAGGATCTCAGGATTAAGAGCATACACTAATGATAGTGTATGGTCGTCGGCATGATAACCTAAATCAGAGAACCAGTAAGGTTTGCAAGTAAGTGCAAAACGGAAACACTAGACTGAGTACACAGTATGAGACAGTGCTGCCGAGAACGGTTAACTGCCATCTAAAGTAGAAGCTAAGTGATCAACCTAGCGAATACTATATGCAGTTCCAGGAGCACAAACAAGAAAAGGAGGTGTCGCGCCCCGACGCGCGTTTCGCCTATTACTGAGGCTCATCAGGGGGATGATGAGCCTCAGTAATAGGCGAAACGCGCGTCGGTGCGCGACACCTCCTCTTCTTGTTATCTAGGAGGACTAGTGGATTTATAAATGTGTTTCAGGAAAACGTACAAGTTTGCATAATAAAGGTATATTAATATGCACTTATTAACATAAAATACTTACAGCTCACAAACAAAACACAATGCTTGCAAAATAAATAATATTAATCCATATTAGCTTATTCATACAACCTTTTCTGTCTTCCAATGCCTGTGTTCATATGTCCTTGTTCTTCTCTACCTGTAACCACTTGCCTTTTTCAAACCTTGCTCTGCTATTATGTACCACTCTCTGTCTTTTGTGTCTTTTTCTGCCTCTGCATTTATCTGATTGTATCTTCTTGTATTATCACCTGTTGTCACGTTTTTCCCTGTGCCATTTCCCGTGTTACCTTGATTTTCTGTATCATTCTCAGCCTTTGTATACCTCCCCATGTCTACTTTCTCTGAGTCTTTGTCTGCTTTCCTACACCTCTCTGGGTTTTCTCATGTCTTTCTGTGCTTACATTTTCCTTTCTGTGTCTACCTGTGTCATTCTTTGTATTCCTCTTTATTTTTGTGTTTTTTATCTGGTTTCCTCTGTTCACCAATTTTCAACCCATTCACTTTAGAAACATAAGTAGTTCATGTTGTGAGTATCTCTACTTTGAAAATGGATCTGTTCTTAAATACTGGAGCTTTTTTGGGTCATTGAAAGCTGTGTCAAAAGCTATGGGCCAAAGCCCAAACACAGCACTGATTAACTGGGTTTTACACAAGAAGAAATTATTCCACAGACTGAGAGATCTATCCTGTAGGAAACATTAAATATACAGCAATGTCAGTGAGCGTTGCTTCCTATATGCAAACATAATTCAACTTCTTCAAGTAGAACAACTGAAGCATGGGATAGGAAATCTATAGGGTATTGAAAAGTAGAAAGTGTGCTGACAAAGGCTTTGCACTGTAAAAAAAAAACGTTAATTAAATCTCATGTTCCAACAAACTACTACAGCTCGTTTTGCTACGGATACCAAGAATCATTTTACAGGTCAAGTTAACCAAGGCTCGATCCTGTATCCTGAGACCCATGAAAATGATTCATGGAAAGGGACTGGTCTTTGGAGGAAATGGGCCTTTGTCTGACAGATCACTGAGGTTTTATGATTTCATTTTTTCCACATGCTTTTCATCTAGTTATTGCCTCGTCTATATGATGAACAGGAAATACAGATATTGCCTATTTACTATTGTCAATACAAACGGCCTTCTCAATATACGATATGTTAAAAAAAATATTGATCCCTATGTTTTTGTGACTATTTGACACATAGAAACCCATGGGACACGCTATTAATATGTAAATCCCTTTGTCTACAAACAGTTGTTTTTCAGGTGATAAACTAGATGTTTCTAGGTATCATTTTATAGGTGATGTAGCGGCACCCCGGTGTAGTAGGGGTTTACGCCGCTGAGAAGGTGTCCTTTCCCCCAAGCACGAAGTTAGCTACAGCATAACAGGTTCCCCATAATTACGACATCCAAGTAATAATCATCCCCTCCAAGCACGAGACGAGACTCTGTGTTGAGGGTCAAAGTAGGAATAATGTTTATTCGGTAACTCGGGCTTTTATGCCGTACAACAACTCCTCCCCGTATCCGGAGGAGATAATACATTTACAGTGGGAGTCACTCCCACTGTACCGAGCAGAATTTTATACCATTATTACAAGTTTATATAATCCACACAATATGCAACGAAAATACATTGTGCTACGTGTATTAGGGAACGGAGATCTAGGGGAACAATATACGTGAAAATCCCCTAGATCGGTTGGGCCGTTCGCCAGATACACGTTTGCACCAATTACTCAAAAACTATACAAGATAAACGAAAACTCTCTGTTGGACCGGGTGTCTTTAGTTCGGTACTTTGGATCCGTCGACTAGCATGGGCGTACGTCGTTGGTAAGGTCGGAATTCGTCGTGTGGAAAGTTCGGTCATTAGTCCATGCGGTCAAAATGGCCGCGACCCATTGTTCTCTCCACGTGGCGATGTATACCGTACGGATCCACAAGTACCCGAAATCCACAATAATCCATATGCAACGGCAATTCTCCGAGATGGTATCTGTTACACCCAAAAGGGGTCTGTCACACGGCTCCCTCCTAGTGGTACACTCCGGCAGACCTGGATTGATCCTTTCGGATTAACTTAGGGATGACCGGAATTCATTTGTCCGGAGAATTGTCCAGTTGTCGAGACAACCCATCGGCGTTGCCATTTAGCTTACCGGGTCGATAGCTGATGGTGAAATTGTACGTTTGCAGGGCCAAGCTCCATCTTAGCAATCGGCCGTTGTCTCCTGCGACCCGGTTAAGCCATACCAATGGATTGTGATCGGTTACCAAAGAGAATTCCTGTCCATACAAATAGGGTGTTAGTTTTTTCAATGCCCATACCAGGGCCAGGCACTCTTTCTCTACGGCCGCATAACTCACTTCCCTCGGTAACAGCTTTCGGCTGAGGTATGCGACCGGATGCTCTTTTCCATCTTCCCCGATTTGGCTCAGCACAGCCCCCAGTCCATACATGGAAGCGTCTGTATGTACAAGGAAACGTTTGTTAGGTACTGGGGCAGCCAAGACAGGAGCATTAACAAGAGCATGTTTGAGAGATTGAAATGCGGCTTCGCAAGCGGGAGACCACAGGACCTGTCTGGGTAAATTCTTTTTGGTCAAGTCAGTCAAAGGTTTGGCTACCGTGCTATAATCAGGGACAAAGCGCCTATAGTACCCGGCGGTCCCTAAGAAGGCCAATACCTGGGTCTTGGTATTCGGTGTGGGCCAGTTTGCTACTGCCTCAACCTTGGCAGGCTCCGGTCTCTGGCTTCCACACCCCACCCGGTGTCCCAGGTATTGGACCTCGGCCATTCCTAAATGGCATTTCTCGGGTTTTAGTGTCAGGCCCGCGGCCCGAATCTTATCTAGGACTACCCCTACATGGACTAAATGTTCTTCCCAAGACTCACTGTAGATCGCAATGTCATCCAGGTATGCACACGCAAACTCCTGGAAGCCATCGAGGAGCCGATCCACCATTCGCTGGAACGTAGCCGGGGCATTTTTCATCCCGAATGGCATGACCTTAAATTGGTATAAGCCAAACGGGGTGACAAAGGCCGACTTGGGGACGGCATCCTCGGCCAGGGGGATCTGCCAATAACCCTTGCAGAGGTCTATGGTAGAGAGGTAGTTACCCCTGGCTATGCGATCTAATAATTCGTCTACCCGAGGCATGGGGTAAGCGTCAGTGGTAGTCTTTTCATTTAGTCGCCTGTAGTCGACGCAGAACCGAGTGGTTCCGTCTTTCTTGGGGACTAAGACTACGGGAGAGGCCCAGGGACTGTCGGATGGCTCAATGACCCCCAGCTGGGTCATTTCCCGTATTTCCTTCAGCATTCCGTCCCGGACGGCTTCCGGAATACGGTACGGGGGTTGTCGGAGGGGGGCCTGCCCTGGGGTCTCTACTTTGTGTATGGCCAGGGTGGTGTATCCTGGCTCCTGGGAGAAGGTACTCTGCTTCTCCCATAGGAGCTGTCTAGCCTGCTCTAGCTCCGTAGGGTTCAGTCGTTCTCCCAGCTTCACTAGGCTAACTGGGTCGGGGTGAGTCTCCTTTTCCAGCAGGTCAGGTAGGGGTAAATTTTCGGGGTCATCAGTAGCTGGGGCACAAACAGCGTTAACATCTTCCTGTCGCTCTTGGTACTCTTTCAACATGTTCACATGAAAGGAGCGTTGGATCCTTTCATCTGCACAGCTGGCAATAAGGTAGGTGGTATCACAGAGTTGGGCTAAAACCTTGTAAGGACCCTGCCACGCAGCCTGCAGTTTGTTGTCCTTCACCGGTTTTAGCACCAATACCTTCTGCCCTATATGGAACAGTCGTTGCCGGGCACCCCTATCGTACCATCGTTTCTGTCGCCCCTGGGCCGCCTGGAGATTCTCCCTTACCAATAGGGAGAGTTGCTCCATGCGGTCCCGGAGCTCCAGGACATATGGCACAATAGGTGTCCCTGCCTGTTCGGTTTCCCCTTCCCAGTGGTCCCGAATGAGATCGAGGCGTCCTCGCACCCTCCTCCCATACAATAACTCAAAGGGAGAAAAACCCGTAGATTCTTGGGGGACCTCCCTATAGGCAAATAACAGGTGGGGTAAGAATCTCTCCCAGTCTCTGCAACCGTCCGTAAAGGTCCTCAACATTTGTTTGAGAGTCCCATTAAAGCGCTCACAGAGACCGTTAGTTTGAGGGTGGTACGGGGAACTGAGCAGGGGTTTAATGTGGCACACTTTCCATAACTGCTGTGTGAGTACGGCAGTGAACTGGGTTCCCTGGTCGGATAGGATTTCTTTAGGGAACCCCACCCGAGTGAATATCTTAACCAAGGCATCGGCTACCGTCTCCGCTTCAATATTCGGCAGGGGTACCGCCTCGGGGTACCGGGTCCCATAGTCCACCACGGTAAGAATGTACTTCTTACCGGACGGGCTATGTCGCGCCAGGGGGCCTACAATGTCGACGGCGACCCTATAGAAGGGTTCCCCAATGATCGGCATCGACATTAATTTAGCCTTCGGGCGATCTCCCCTCTTACCCACCCGTTGGCAAGTGTCACAGGTTCTGCAATATTGTCGCACGTCCCGGTTAAACCCTGGCCAGAAGAAATTCTGGGTAATCCTATGGGCCGTGCGACGTACTCCTGAATGGCCAGCTAAGGGTATATCGTGAGCGATCCTCATGATCTCTCGCCTGTACTTTTTCGGTAGCACTAGTTGCTTCTGTGGGACGGGGTTTTTACCTGCTGCGGGCTCCTGGGGGATCCTATACAGTCTATCCCCCACCCACTCGTAGCTTTCCCCATCTGTCCCCGGTTCCCCTTTCTCTGCCTTATCCCTATATTTCCGGAGAGTGACGTCTTCCCGCGTCTCCCTCCCAAAAGTCTCAGGGGTATCCCAGTCTAAGGGGGTCTGTCCTAAGGTCACAGTCGGAGGGTCAGATCTTACCTGGGTCTCCGCGACTGGCGGGCCGGTTCCAATAGCACGAGCCTGAGCCCGGGTGGTGACAGGGCAGGCTCCAGCAGGGCCTTGGGGAGCAAAAGCGGACAACAGCGGGGCTAAGTCATTTCCCAAAAGTACTTCCGCGGGTAGCCCTTTCATCAGGCCCACATTCACTTGGCCAGCTCCCACCCCCCAATCCAAATGCACTCGGGCCGTGGGGAGGCGATGTACTGCACCCCCGGCCACTCTAACGGCCACCGTTTGGCCAGTATGTTCTTTTTCTGGGACCAGGTCGTGTTGAATCAAGGTTAAGGTGGCCCCAGTGTCTCGTAACCCACTGACAATTTGTCCATTCACTCGGACTGTTTGTCGGTGATGCTGCCGGTTGTCTACAGCAGCCGCATATAGGGGATTGGCCTCGTGTAAAATCTCCCATTGCTCTTCCCCCAGGGGTTGGGCTTCAATGCAATGGGCCCCTGAGGTAAAAGGTCGGGGGTTCCCTTCAGCGGGCTTCCTCCAGGAAGTTTGTCGAGCGGGATCAAGTGGGCATTTGTCCCTCAGGTGACCCACTTGCTGGCACCTATGGCACCGCCGGCGGTCCGGGACACTTGACTGGGTGAAGCGGGAGGAAGTGTTGTAGCTAGGTTGGATAGTGGGGGTGGTTGGAGTAGGGCCGACAGGGCGGCTTTCTACTCGGGCAGCTGTCTTTTGGGCCGAGAGATCGGGTTTGCGGGCGTCTGCGTACTCGTCGGCCAACCGGGCGGCTTCGGGTAGGGTAAGTGGTCTCCTATCCCGAATCCACTCTCTGAGCTCCTTGTCCACCTTTTCAAAAAAATGTTCTAACAAAAACAACTGTAAAACCTCCTCCGCGGTGGTAGCTTGGCACCCATCCATCCAGTGGCCAGCCGTGCGTTGTAATCGGCAGGCCCATTCGGTGTAGGAGTCACCGGTTTGCTTTCGGGATTCCCGGAAGCGTCTCCGATATGCTTCGGGGGTTACCGCATATCGGGACAATAGAGCTTCTTTTACCAATCGGTAGTTTCCCACCTCATGGTCCGGGATCGCCCGGAAAGCATCGCTGGCTCGTCCGGATAATTTGCCAGACAAAATTTTGACCCACTCCTCGGAGGGTACTTTATGCAGGGCACATTGACGTTCAAAGTCCGCTAGGTATTGGTCAATCTCCCCCTCTGCTTCCACAAAATTTTTAAAAGCGGCAAAGTGTACTTTCCTCTTTTCCTCGGGAGTTTGGAAAGTCCCCGCAATCGGACTGGTGCCAGTGGAAGTCTGGCGCCGGTTGGCATCGACTGCCGCAATGACTTGGGTTACAATCCTAGGTGAGGGGTTTGGTCCGTAGTGAGCCAGCCTTACCCTCACCTCGTGGTCGAATTGTTCATCTGCTGGCGTTCGGACCAAGGCGATCTCCGGTTCTGGGTTTGGTTCGACATCCAGTCCGTCATTCTGTTCGGCTAGGTCCAATGCGACCAATTCTGCCAAAATGTCTCTTTTCTTTTTGTTGCTAGCCGAACGACCACGGCTCTCCAACAAGTCTTTTAGGGTAGATCGTTTCAACCTTCCGTAGTAGGCCTCCATCCTGATTGCTCTCGGTAGCTGTCCTTCTGGGGTGAAAGAACGATCCCGCCGCTGCCACCAATTGTAGCGGCACCCCGGTGTAGTAGGGGTTTACGCCGCTGAGAAGGTGTCCTTTCCCCCAAGCACGAAGTTAGCTACAGCATAACAGGTTCCCCATAATTACGACATCCAAGTAATAATCATCCCCTCCAAGCACGAGACGAGACTCTGTGTTGAGGGTCAAAGTAGGAATAATGTTTATTCGGTAACTCGGGCTTTTATGCCGTACAACAACTCCTCCCCGTATCCGGAGGAGATAATACATTTACAGTGGGAGTCACTCCCACTGTACCGAGCAGAATTTTATACCATTATTACAAGTTTATATAATCCACACAATATGCAACGAAAATACATTGTGCTACGTGTATTAGGGAACGGAGATCTAGGGGAACAATATACGTGAAAATCCCCTAGATCGGTTGGGCCGTTCGCCAGATACACGTTTGCACCAATTACTCAAAAACTATACAAGATAAACGAAAACTCTCTGTTGGACCGGGTGTCTTTAGTTCGGTACTTTGGATCCGTCGACTAGCATGGGCGTACGTCGTTGGTAAGGTCGGAATTCGTCGTGTGGAAAGTTCGGTCATTAGTCCATGCGGTCAAAATGGCCGCGACCCATTGTTCTCTCCACGTGGCGATGTATACCGTACGGATCCACAAGTACCCGAAATCCACAATAATCCATATGCAACGGCAATTCTCCGAGATGGTATCTGTTACACCCAAAAGGGGTCTGTCACAGGTGAATTGAGTGGTGAAAAGATCTAAACCATTATCAAACATAAAAAGATCAAACAACTGTGCAGAACATGCTCTTGTGCAAATACAAGTGTCTGGAATGAGATGGAGTTAAATTGAAGCCATTCTAATCTAAGTACACATGACTATACCCAATTATAGAAAGGTGATATCTAAGGGGGGAGAAAACCATCCAATCTATGGGGATTGGAGTAGGCAGATATATAGTGTGTATAGGTGTCTTGTCTGGGATCACTTACCGGTGTGCTGGTTTGACTGGGATTTGAACATGAGTTGCCTGGTTCTAAAACATTGTTGCCAATAGACAATTGCTTAGTATTAACATCTCAATAGCCATCCATGGACCTAAGTTTCTGCTGGCACATCACCATTTACGTGTACTTCTGTGGTGAGAATTTTAACCTGTATCTCAATAAAGTTAAGTACTACATCATACAGGAAGGCACAGAGAGCTGCTTCATTAAATATGTATTTGTATATTTGATGTTCCCACATTTTTCCCAGCTCAAATAATGGAAGTTTTAATGCACTCTAATGTTTTAATATGAAGATATTTCCCAGGACACGTGTTTTAAAAGACTAATTTAGTAAAACCAGAAGATTAGCAAAGTGTTATCACAACACACTTTAAATTCAATATTGGATATGTGACACAGAAAACTGCTTAGTAATAACACCTCTATAGATAGCCAAGGAAATATGCACCAAAAGACACAGCCGTCCCCTCTAAACTTTCATTTTATTTAATTTACAGGGTACTTAAACTACCCCCAGCAGGTCAAATTACTGTTACCATGATATGATATAGTAGTGTCCCTGTGGGGTCAGTGCAGTTTACAGACCTTGCAGACAGTTGTTCATGTTATTAATAATTTAAGATAAAATATTATCTGGAAATATAAAAAACCTGCCTGGATTGAAGTGAAGAGCTAATACCAGTAACATCATTGAGATAATCCAGTTGCTTGTGGCAGCCTGGAATATCTTCCATGGACAAAATAAAGAAAAAAAAGATACTGCACACATGAATTCAAAAAACAGTGACTTATTTAGAATCTTATAGTAATTTTTCAGCCCCAATAAGGGCTGTTATCAAGCCTAACAGTAAGCCATTAGCGTTAAACAGAAAATTAGGGATGTGCATGGTTCGGTTCGGAAATTCGGGTAAGTAAAAAAATTTGTCTGTTTCGGCAATTCGGACCAATGGCATTTGGTTCGGTTCGGCAATTTGATATTTCGGAACTTCGACACCTCGGCACTTAGGACATTCGTAGGAATCTGAATGGCATGAAATTCATACAAATGTACATTCGGAATGAAACGAATCGCACATGTCTGTGGTCACATGAATGCAAGCCAACACCCTGATAGCCTGATTTATATACTATATCACCTCAATGACCATGTGTGCCTTCATTGACAAAATCACCAATATTGTTAAGCACTACGGAATCTGTTGCGTTGTATAAATGGCAATGATAATAATAATAATAATAATAATATTATAATTGTCTGTCCACTAACATCAATCATATAAATTTGCTCATTTCATTGGATAGGGAATAAACCAGATTGGGCAAGCAAGCATAACATTGCACAAAAGGAATTAGCTTATTGGTCAAGCTTTCTGTCATCATTGAGCAATTTTCCCTCCCTCTCTCTTATTTTGCCACTTTTCAGAAATCCGAATCACTTCGGCACATTGGCGATTTGCAGCTTCGGTGCTTCGGGGCTTCAACAGTTACAAACTTCGGCACTTCAGAACTTGGACGCTTCAGGACTTTGACACTTAAGCATTCGAATGTCCGAATGGCATGAAATTCGTACGAATATACATTCGGAATTAAACAAATTGCACATGTTTAGTAATTTCCCCTCCCTCTCTTTTGTTTTGCCACTTTTCAGAAATCCAAATCACTTCGGCACTTCAGAGCTTCGGGACTTCTGCACTTCGGCACTTCGGACATTCATAAACATCCGAATGTCCGACTGGAATGAAATTCATACAAATATACATTTGGAACAAAACGAATAGCACATGTCTACAGGAAATGAAAGCACTCAATATATCTAGTGATATATCATGTCTGGTATACACTGGTAACGTGACAATGTCGTATGCAGTAAATTATGACTTGTCTTAAACTCTAACAAACATGGAGGCAACCAGACTATATACTATATTAAATCCACTCAAATGATGTTTTGCAATCAGTTAGATTTACTTTATTTGCCCCCAGCCTTTGAGAACAAACCATTTGCATATTGCAGTATCTGAACACAAATCTTGCCATTATTGGATCTCTATCCCTTCTTTCATTATTGGTCATCAAATGCTTCCTAATCACTTCAATAGTCCTACATGCCATAGTCAACAGTAAGATGATATCCTGAAGTGGCAAGATGACTCATGCCATGGTATATCCTCTACATGTGTGAACTTCAGCCCCATTTCACTGTTAGGCCAGCCAGTTCTTCCCTGACTCCCTGGCTGTCAATCAGGTGTGTGCAGTCACACCGCTATGTCCTTCTTCTGTCATACTACCTGCCTACACGTGATTGGACTTCTTTCTACTTTTTTAATCCTTTTCCTCTTTCTTTCTTTCTTTCTATAACATAGTTTCAATGTTTATATATTAACAGTTGCAGAATCATGGAAGCAAATACATTCTGAATTTTACAATAAGCAAATGTCACTCTCAACTTAACACAAACCCCCAGCCTTCACCTCGAAAAATGAGTAAATTAGTTTTGAAACAATTAAAAAGAAAATAAGTGTAAATATCGCACATAGCCCGTGTGTATGCACAACAGACACAGACATGAGATGTTTCATGCACAACAAAAATAGTAAAACTACTTACAAACATTAATAAAACATTCCTCACAGCTTGTATTGCTATAAAGTAGCGTCATTCATGTCTGTTTGTAAACAATGCTATTTACAGCCAGGCTTCCTACACTCTGTATAGCTTTCAGTAGAAAGCTGACAATAGAATGATGTACCTTACTTTGAAAAGGTCTAGGAATGGCTGAAAATACTCAGCCGCTTCCTGATTCCTTCTGATGGCACTGCAGAGAAGATCCTGAGGATTGCAGCAAAGAGGGACAGTTATACATTTTTGTTTTCTTATTTTTAGGGTTGCAGTTTCTGTTGATACATTTCATTGTATTCATTTTATTACTATTATTTTAAAAATCCTGCATGGAGTATCTCTATATTTTCTGAACTCTAGTGTACGTCAATAATAAAGTATATTGAATTCCACGTACTGCAGTGAACGGTCTCTTATTTCCTGACATGAAGTCCTAACCCGTGGAATACACAGGAATCATATTTCCCTAGGTGGCTGCCCTGGGAATATCAATTTATTGCTCAGTTTTTGACTTTGTGATACAATTCCAATGTGCCATTAGCTTTTTTCAAAGTTGACCACTGTGTGAGATTGAAGTGCGGCTTCTCTTGGCAGTCAGGTTGAAAATCCTTTCAATGAATATTGTATGACCTCTCTCATAGCACTGACACATTTCTGTCTTTTGTCAACCTGAAAGGTGCTAATGCATTATAACAAATTCCTTATGGTGCTGCTGATAGTAAACTATATATTTTTATACCGTCACATTTTACAAATTAATTTCTTTGCTGTCCTTTTATTATAATAGTGCCATATATAGTGCAGGGAATAACAATATATTTGGACTGTTGCGAAGAGGAAGGTATAGTTATACTATGAACCTTTAGAGTGATGATCAGGGCATTTTATTGCCTTAAGCTTAAATAATTACCAGTATTTTTGCATGCCTAAATGTACACATTTTCTTGCAAATTTTTTTTTTATATATATTAATCAAAATAAAGCAAGAAATACTTTGAAAATTCTAAACTATAAACTTCACAAAGTCATATCGCGTTGATGGTCATACCTCTAAGCTAGGGGAGTTTCTTCAGCCTCCCCTCTTCCCTCTTGGCCACCCATCTCTGATTCAGACCAGTCCACTAATAACAGAAACAGGGCATCATTGTGCAGCAGCAGGAGAGCAAAACCAGTCACTGGAGCTTGCACTGCATGAATCACACTGATCAGACTCCCTCTCTTCTCCCTCTGTCAGGTGCACATGCAGTGGCGTACATACTGCCATCGCAAGGGTCCGCAGCTGTGACTGGGCCTGTCACTCCAGGGGGCCCGGCCGCCCTGCGGACCCCTGCAACCGGGTACGCGTCACCATCTTTTGTGGCCCCGGCCCGCGTGGCGAACTGCTGGGGCCGTCGTCCAAGGGATCCATCGGGTGACCCATGCTGTCAGGGCCACCCAATGGATATGGATTGTCAGGGGGCACGGTCAGCGCTGGGCGTCACTCCTCTCAGCATACAGAGAGTCCGCGCGGGAGGAAGGAGGAGGGAGTCAGAGTGGGAACTCTGACTCCCATGAACCTAAGCCACCACTGGACCCCAGGGAAATGTATGTGTCTATGTGTGTATGTATGTATGTGTGTCTGTATGTATGTGTGTGTGTGTGTGTGTCTGTCGCGGAGGTGAGGTGGTGGGAGGGAGGGGGGCCCACAAATCAGTTTTGCACGGGGGCCCCATGGATTGTGTGTACGCCACTGTGCACATGTGTAAATCTGCCAGACATGCCCAATGCACTTTTCCAGCATTCCCATGGATCCGGCAACGATTGGTTAGATCAGTGTCTCCCTTGGAATGTGTGTGGAAAGCATAACAAGGAAAAAGCAGATAAATATGTAAAGAAAACAGTTTTTTTTAAAACAAAAGTCAGGCAACTGTCTCATTCATAGCTACGTCCCTTTAAGCAGCAGAAGAATCGTGTGAAGCTAACAAGCTCATCCCTCCATGCAGGAGGCCTCAGAGGCAATGGTCCTCCCTGCCCCATTTGTCATCCCTCCTGGTAGGCTATAATGTATTGAAGATTATATAGTACACCTTGTCTCAAAACACTTTGTAAACACTTTGAAATGTGAAACTAGCTGGTGAAAGAGTTAATTGTAATGACTGAGAACCAGAAGAATAAAGAATGCAACGTTTCAAGTCAAAGCTTTACTTTGATTGGCTATTCGATGTTTTGAACAATTTAGAATACAGTTATTATTAGAATCTTGGTAAGTGTCAGAACATGTGTTGAACAGAACTTGGCTGAATCCTTTTGGCTATTCACAGACTTCTTGAAGCAATACATTAAGTCATACGCGTGTTTAATCAGTTTAGATACAGGCGCTGGTGGGAAATCCATTTGCACTTTGCATTATTTATCATCGTATTACCACTAAATGATCCCACTCCAATTTCAGACTAGAGACATTTTTTCTACAGAAAATAGCACTCTTGTGAGATATTTCTATGTTTTCTCATGCCAACCATGTCCCTTCTCAGCTCCAAGATATTTTAGACTTTCAGTCTGTATCGATATTTATTATTTTTGATACCTTGCACCATTCTACTATCCTTTTCCCTGGTTTAATTAAGTATTTCTGGAGATAAGGTCCCCTGGTTTAGATATTTTATTGAATGCAATGTCTTACAAGTGATCCAAGTTAACAAGAACCTGTACAGTTTCACAGGAGCAATATATTCAACCAAGGTGCCTTCTGTCATGATATTTACCTGTTCAACACCTTTGAACCACTCCCCTTCACAGATCGCATTGGCCCTATGCATCGTTCAACCATTCAACCGTTCAACCGCACAGCCTGTCTCCTCATAGACATGTAGGGGACACTGTCCAATTACTTACCCATTCAATACCATCAAACAGCTCGTCCGCTCAGCTTGGGTGGGCAGGATTCACAGCTCAGCCACAAGAACTAACTTCCCATAGAGAATTTTTGGTTATTTTCCATCTTAAAAAAATTTTTAAAATCTTTCTTCGCATCTCTTCCAAATCCCACATTTTTGTTTGCATAGGAACTAAAATAAATTTTCTTTTACAAAATAAAAAAGTGTAAGCAAAATGATCTCAGCTTACTATTTTTTTTTAATAATTACCTTAGATGTCCTAAATTACTAATAAATAATAATAACATATATAATATATGTTAGTTCCTAAACTGCTCTGACAACCATGAATTATTCTGATACTTTCACAGTGCTCCCACATATTGAAATTTCAGTGAGTTTCATATGTTCTCACTGAGTTTTCTACTCTTTAAAGAAATAGCAAATTCTGTGATTTATAATATTTCTGCAGGGGCTTGTCTAGCACCCAGTCACATTAAGTGAGATGTCTGTGCAACTTCTCAAACTATTACTGAGATCTAGTTTCAAAATAAATCATTTCCATTATAACAAAAAACAAACAAATAGATCGTTATATAAAATGACTTAAAACAGAGCACACTGAGCAAAACACTGAAACCTAACAAGTCAACTGTCTTCTGCTTTGATGGGTTTTTTTTTATCAGGTCTCAAGCTACTGTTGGCTCGTATGGGGTTTTACAGAGCGAATATATACTGTTTGCATATCTGATTGAACTCCTCTGAGAAGAAGGGAGCTTGCAAAGCATTTTTGACCTGGACTGGTCTTTTTGGTGGGATCAGTCTGATAGGGACAATTCATAGGTTATCTTTATAACAAAATTCTAGCTGACCTTAAACCCGTATGAGATGTGAACTCTAAATAGCAAGCTGTCATTTCTCTGTTCTCTGTTGAGTTTATTGAATTAAAATCATAATCATCCTTAAAACTAACAAGCATTTGATGACCTTCTCAAGTGAGTAGGAGTAAAGGCCATGAAAGGGGTTAGTCAGAATTAATGTGAAATAAATGTTATAATAATTAGAAGATTTAAAATACAGATTCAAGTTCTGGAGCAACTATTGGTTGAAACCAAGCATTGGTGATTAAGCCTAACATTTACACTATTTGGTGTACATTTGGTGTACACTTACAGAACTCTATATGAGAGAACAGTGCAGAGTAGGACCAGTGCTGTCAATGATACAATATGAGTTATCAATGGTCAAGACAATTATTTTCTTTCCACAAGTCTTTTTACTGCAGTGTCCAAACACACACTTGCTAATGGACACTGCAACACAATGATTTGGAGAAAAAAAAAAAAACACACTTTTTTTTTTTACTTTTCCTTTCTATTACAAAAAAATAGATGTGTGTTGTGTTGCATTGCAAATAAAGTAAATCCAGAAGCTATCTGAAATAAGCATACATGTATAAAACGTCTCCCTCAGTTGACATTGAGACTCCATAAACGAAATCAGGAGGCCATGCTGTAACTTGGTCCTGGGTCAACCGATCACCCTTAATCATAGTGAATAATATGCATGTGGTAGATTGGACTTAATGGCACTCGGAGCAAAATAGAAAAAGAGAATGAAGTAAATGTTATAGTA
Source organism: Pelobates fuscus (assembly GCF_036172605.1). NCBI lineage: Eukaryota > Metazoa > Chordata > Amphibia > Anura > Pelobatidae > Pelobates > Pelobates fuscus. The sequence goes on from NC_086320.1 coordinate 17,972,107, forward strand.
GAACATAGTCTGTGAACCAAAAACCAATGTATTAATAGGCTACTGTGCATATTCCAGAGATCAAAAATTTAGACTGGAAGAAACAAGATTTTGTCTAAGGCACAAAACAAAGCGTTTTTTACACTAAGAACATTAAGAATGTGGAATTATCTGCATGAAGAGGTGATTTTATCAGAGTCTTGTGTTTGAAAAGCAATTGGATAAATACTTGCAAAAACATAATGTTCAAGGACATGATTTATTTTGAATTAATGGGGTTGATACAAGAAGATAACTCACTGCCATTCTGGGGCCAAGAAAGATTTTTCCTAGGTTGTTGCAAAATTGGAAGCATTTCAAACTGTTTTTTTTTTTTTCGCCTTCTTTTGGATAGACAGCAAAAACAGATATGAGAAAGGCAGAACTTGATGGACGCATGACTCTTTTCACTAACTATGTAACTTCGCAACTATGTAATACATGAATATACTGTTGTATTTAGGATGGGGTGGGTTGTGAGTATTATAAAAAAATATATAATTGTTCCTAAGAGTAGATCAAATGAAACAAGAAATGTTCCTCCTGTTCTTATTTATTCATTCAACAAATGTTGTTATTGAGTTAGCAAGATGCACTAAAAACTTAAAAAAGAACAGTTCAACACATCTCAACATAGTGAACATTTATTTTCTTTATTGTATAACAAACAGCAGCAAGGACGATTTGTCAATATAGAGACACATTTATTTTATTCTGTTAAAAGCACAGTTGCTTTTGAAGTTAAAAACGTAGTTAAATATTTCAAGACGTGCAAGCCATTTAAATGGAACATCAAAAAATAAGCTTGTTTTTAGCTGAAGGATTAGACAAGCCGAAAATAATTCAGCTTGAATAATCTATATCAAAGTGTCTGACGTTTTTTTTTTACTTCTCTTTTCGTTTTGTCTTTGTGATGTTTAAATTGAAGCAAACAAAACATAACTCATAACTTCCCAGCAAACAAAAATAGTTTCTCCAGCGTCAGTTCATATTTTAATATAAAGTTCATGTTTAATGATTAGTAAACATACATTGTTGCTGGCATCATGTCTGTTGCCCTCAACAGCATCTTCAGTCATTCTGAGCCTGCGGTAGCAGAAATGGTGTAATTGCTATTTATGTGAACCTACAGTGTATTAAAGGAACGCTCTGGACACCTAAAGCATTTTAGCTTGCTTAAATGCTTTTTGTATGAAGAATAAGTCCACTTTTTTATTTTACAAAATGTGCAGATTTCAATAGTAATTGTTACTTTTATAAATTAACCTGGTTAAACCCCCGCGGCTGTCAATCTGACAGCTGGTCTTGTTACTTCCTGGTTTATTTAGCTCAGTGGAGATAAACTCCTTTGGCTTTGACTCCTGTTATTCCGTCTCTCTGTTTCCCTTGACCTCGGCTCGTGTTTTGACTATCCCTTTTTGCATAACCCGACCATTCTAAGGATCGGTATTGCAATTCTCTCTACTCTGTCTGGTTTGCATGTTAGGGTTCCATAGTGAACGTCACATCCTGTGATTGGACAGCCACAGAAAGTCTGTTTGGGAGAATGAAAGTCAGGCTTGAGCTGTGTAAGGAGCTTCAAAATTTCTGATGGCAGCCATGTCCATGCTTCTTATCAGGCCTATCTGATAATTATGGTATATATTGTATCTGAGGATAAATCTGTATCTGGATGTATACGTGAATAATTTTTGGTTTTGATGTTTAACAGTAGTTTCATATGCAGGGACTCTGTGATAATACATGTCCCTCATTAGAAGGTACAGGGACTTCTATCTAACCCTCTCTTTCTACTCAATTGTGCTCCATTTCTAGGAGAAAATAATGTTTAATGCTGATCACAGAGCTCCACAACAATAAAACTCTCCATTATGTGTCTTTAAGTGTGCCAAGAAATTAGATTGAATAAATAAAACTCCTTGTTTTTGTTTGTAAATCCTGTTACTGTACTAATTGGCCATCAGTAGGCCATAAAGCAAATTCAATAATCTTGACACGCGCACAGTTGTTATTCGGCATGTGCCATAACCCACCAAACTCCCTTTAATAAGACAGAGACACCAGCGTTCCTGTTGGAAATATATAGTCCACATCTTTATTTAATTATCATCATAAATTTAACAAATTAGGGTCATTGCCAAATAATAATGATATTTTAATCCATTCTCCCTCCGTACATAAATACCCCTGGCAATGACCCCATACCAATATAACAATATATAACAGTATAAATAACAAATAACATAAAACACGCCTACTAAAGAGGCCCATTTCCAAATGCTTAAACTGTAGGGGTGTACCGAGACACCCCTACACCCCCAGATTCTGAGCCACCAATGAGCTCGAACTTACCAACCAATTGTAACGCTCCTGCCTAATCCAGCTTAAACCTTGCCATGACCACTTCATACTCCACCTACTTCCCATTTAACCTAGCCCTTCCCCGACGCTGTGACCAAACGGGAAATAACATCTAATCCCCAGGGAGGGTGGTTGGGACAACTGACAGGTAAGTGAAGGCTGCAATTAAAATGGCCACTTGCTAAGATGGCAGCTCTATATCACCTTAGTCTCCACCCCCACAACCAAATTATTAAACTCCCGCCCAGAATTATATTAAACTTACATGCCTATTCTCTGGCCCTGTCAAGACCCATTTCCCTATCTGTGCTGTTCTACGGGTTACAGGAACAGCCGCACCATAGCAAAAATCTTCCACCATCCCCATAAAACACACACACCTTGCATTCACTGATGCAAATTATGGGAGGTTAGTAATGGTAAATCGAGCTTTAAAGAGAGCAGCAAAACATTTAAACACAAACATAGCTTGCTTTATGTGTCTGGAAGTATATTTGCTTGTTGGCTGTCTTTAAGGGTTTCCTCTACTTCTGTTGGCTTCACAGAGCTTACAGTAGCGGGAGGAGAGAAACCTCTGACTGGTGTATTTTCCTGGAAAAGACGGGAGGGCTTGCTAAGGCCGCAGATAGCAGGTCCGAAACTTTTGCAAGGTTTTTCTTTCATATAACCTGTATACATGCATTTTTTGGAAAGAAATTAAGAAGGTATTCAGGAAGGCACTGGTTGTTTACATGTATTGTGTGTGATGTCATTTTTAAAGAAGACAATCTTTGAAATTCTTGAAGAACGTTACAAACTTCTAAAAAAAAATAAAAGATAGAAGCTCTGCTTTGTTTTGGATGTATGTCATGGTGAAGATAATTCTGATAGCACTCGATGCCAAAGTTAGGATCGATTGCTTTTATTAGTATAGGCTTTATCAAAAATAAAATCTCGGATTTAAGGAATATTCACTTGCATAATGCGCTCCAAATGGGATGATATGACACCAAAGTAAAATTACTACCTCAATAATTTGAGAAAAATATTTTGATCTCAGCAGTGAGCGAGCTTCACGGCTTTGTTAAAACTCTGCTCCGTGGTTTGATTAAACACTCCGCACTCTGTTTGTTTGCTGCCTCAAACCCTCAAAACTATATATTTATCACACTGAAACAGAATTGTATAGTTTGCACAGAAATGTTTGTGGAGGAAGTCTTACCACATTAAAAGATTTTTTTCAGCTACAGAAAACATTAAATGTAATTACCGACATTCAGCACATCTATTTACAACATCCCTGGTCTAGAGATGGCTAAATATAGTTGGAAAGACAGACTAAGGTATCAGAGTGACACCTGATATGAAGACAGTGGACATGTTGGGGGGGAATAGCAGTAAAATAGCGACTGTGTATGAATGTAAAATGCAAAACAAGTTTTCTTTTTATTACACGGAAAAAAGCAATGCAAGAATAGGACCAGAAAGTGCTTAATCATAGGTGCCTCTACTGCCTCTTCAGTTGCTAAACATTTTTGGATAGAAGTGTCAGAGTTCCCGTAATACAGACATCAGTGTAAATAACATTTCGATTTTCCAACTCATCACTGGCAACTGGAAAAACTAAAGCTTGAAGTATTTAAAGTGTTTACGATGGAGAATTTAGAGTGTTTAGGATGGAGTATATGGAGTGTTTAAGATGGAGTAATTGGGGTGTTTAGGATGGAGTATATGTAGTGTTTAGGATGGAGTATTTAGAGTGTTTAGGATGGAGTATTTGGAATGTTTAGGATGGAGTATATGGAATGTTTAGGATGGAGTATATGGAGTGTTTAGGATGGAGTATATGGAATGTTTAGGATGGAGTATATGGAGTGTTTAGGATGGAGTATATGGATTGTTTAGGATGGAGTATTTGGAATGTTTAGGATGGAGTATATGGAGTGTTTAGGATGGAGTATATGGATTGTTTAGGATGGAGTATTTGGAATGTTTAGGAGGGAGTATATGGAGTGTTTAGGATGGAGTATATGGAGTGTTTAGGATGGAGTATATGGATTGTTTAGGATGGAGTATTTGGAATGTTTAGGATGGAGTATATGGAGTTGTGACGAAGTGCCCTTCGCCACTTTGTCCTGGAGAGGCCTGCTTGCCTGCCTCCTCCCCTGCGACTATGGTCCTGGACTATATTGCATGTTAAAACTATATCTGGACTTCAATGAATTTTCATTGTGCTGTCTGTGGCTCTTTAAATGGGCTGTACAGAGACTATGGACACCTAGAATATGTTTAAATGCCTTGTTGGGATTCGGTAGTAAAACCGTTCGTATGATTCCATACGAATCCTTTGTGTACCGAATAGATGGCCGCCATTTCGGGACTTACACGTGTTCGCGGCCATCTTGCGTACGAACAGCGGTGTTTGCCTGTGAACGCATGGAACTAAAATCGGAAGCACAAACAGGCGAATACCGCTAAGACCTCCAGACATCCAGAACTTCGTACGGAAACTACCGAACGACCGGCCGTTCGGTAGTTATACTTAACTTAGTATGGGGATTCTAGCAATCACAGAGATGCGAATGGATGGCAAGAATTTCGTATCTTTTACCGTGCGAACGGAGACCGACCGCAAGGCCAAAACTCATGGAACTATTTTCGGCTAGTTGGTCTGTGCGGTCGGTCAAAACTTTGGAGCTCTGTATCTCCCGAACTATTCATTCGAATGGGCTGATTTTTGGACAGACTGTTCCCCTGAACAAGGGCTATCTGGGGTACATCCAGAACTTGGGGGAAATAATGTACGTTTTAATTGGGTTATGTGTTTATCTGAGGGGAGGAGACGTGGGGGTGTTACCATGCATGTGATTGGTCAATTTCATCCTCCCCCTGGGAGTGTCCTGTGTGTATCCTTTCCTAATAAAAAGCAGGCTGGGTGTTCCAGTCCTCAGTTCTTCTTGACCCTTCAAAACTTAGCCTCGTCTCGTTATTGGAGGGAATTGCTGTATTACACTGGGGATTGCTATGCTCTGCATATTCCCCTGAGCTTAATCACTTAGCTCTTTTAAGAGCTTGATCCGGATACGCTCTCCTGGAGGAGAGGTCTTCCCCACACGGTCCTGGAGGACAGAAGCCGATCCAGGGTGGAAGGAAGACGGCGCGGCTCCAGTTAAGCTACGGCGGTTGTGGAGTCTGCGGTGGTTGTGGTGTCGTCTGCAGTGCTTGGAGTCCTCTGAGAGCGCTAGGAGCATCCATCAACGGAGGGTACTCGGTCGGAGTACACGGAGCTCCGTTACAGGAGTGTTTAGGATGGAGTAATTGGGGTGTTTAGAATGGAGTAGTTGGGGTGTTTAGGATGGAGTATACGGACTGTTTAGGATGGAGTATATTTAGTGTTTAGGATGGAGTAGTCGGGGTGTTTAGGATGGAGTACATGGAGTGTTTAGGATGCAGTATATGGAGTGTTTAGGATGGAGTACATGGAGTGTTTAGGATGGAGTATTTGGGGTGTTTAGGATTGAGTATATGGAGTGTTTAGGATGCAGTATATGGAGTGTTTAGGATGGAGTACATGGAGTGTTTAGGATGGAGTACATGGAGTTTTTAGGATGGAGTATTTGGAATGTTTAGGATAGAGTAATTGGGGTGTTTAGGATTGAGTATATGGAGCGTTTAGGATGCAGTATATGGAGTGTTTAGGATGGAGTAGTCGGGGTGTTTAGCATGGAGTACATGGAGTGTTTAGGATGCAGTATATGGAGTGTTTAGGATGGAGTACATGGAGTGTTTAGGATGGAGTATTTGGGGTGTTTAGGATTGAGTATATGGAGTGTTTAGGATGGAGTACATGGAGTGTTTAGGATGGAGTACATGGAGTGTTTAGGATGGAGTACATGGAGTGTTTAGGATGGAGTATTTGGAATGTTTAGGATAGAGTAATTGGGGTGTTTAGGATCGAGTATATGGAGCGTTTAGGATGCAGTATATGGAGTGTTTAGGATGGAGTACATGGAATATTAGGATGGAGTATATGGAATATTAGGATGGAGTATATGGAATGTTTAGGATGGAGTACATGGAGTGTTAGGATGGAGTATATGGAATGTTTAGGATGGAGTATTTGGGATGTTTAGGGTGGAGTATATGGAGTATTTAGGATGGAGCGTTTAGGATGGAGTATATAGAATGTTTAGGATGGAGTATAAGGGGATGTTTAGGGTGGAGTATATGGAGTGTTTAGGATGGAGTGTTTGGAGTGTTTAGGATGCATAATTGGACATTTTTGTTAGCCTACATCTTGTTATTTAGTTTTTAATGTAGTAAAATTAAAGTTGATGAAAAAACAAGGTTTTTGATTTTATTTGATTAACGGGACACAGTGGAGCAGTGTTTTGGTTGCATTTGAACAAAAGGCACGAGTGCTGAAACGCAAAAAGTAAGCAAAGAAAAAAACCTCTGTATTTCCGACTATGATCCATTAAACTATTAGCCATTTTGTGAATGTAGATGATGGAATACGTATATCTCAAGTCAAAATGGTTAGGTGAGGAGTGAGGCTATTTGGTGGGCCATCTATCTATGAAAGACAAAGAATTTATGAAAACAGAAACATGGAGTATATGGAGTGTTTAGGAGGGACTTAGAGGGACTCTATAGTACTTGGAATACAAAAATGTGTTCCTAACAATATCTACGTAGCCATTCACCCTTGCAGAGGTTTAAAAGCAAGTTTTACTCACCTTATATACTGTGGTGTGCCGCTCCACCTCTTTGGCTGAGATCATCAGTGCTGATGATCTCAATCAATCCTAACACCTCTCCATAGGGAAGTAACTAGAGTCTGGTGAGCAACTTCAGCAAAATCCTGTGCTATGACAATCAAATGCTAGCCAGGAAGAAAAGTGCTCGATGAATAGTCTAGGTTGACCAGGGGGCAGTAGGTGATAGCAATTCTTAAAGGGGTGAGACCCAAGGAGGAGAGATAGTGACAGGAGATGTGAGTGGGTTTTATGTGCATGGGGTCTAGGATGAGATCGATTGTGGGTAGGAGAGAGGGAGCAGGAAAATTATTGCAGGGCATGAGTTGACAGAAGGGAGGAGGGTAGCAGAGATGGGAGAATGTAAAGGTTGTTGGGGGGATGATGAAAGTGAGTGTAAGGAGAGATTTTAATACTGAGGAAGAAGGAGGAAATGAAGAGGAGGAGAAGACAGAGCATTGCTTAACTGGGAAAAAGTCAATTTGGAGAGAAAAAATGGAATATCAAAAACAGGAATAGGAAGGTTAAATATAATTTTTTAGGGATTAAGAAAGTGCAGGAGTGTACTGAGAAGAGGCAGTGTGTACACCTGCTGTTTCTGCTTATCTGAAATTTGTGTGTGAAAGACTATCTATAAATGTAATAATGAGCTTGGGGTGGAGTTGTGAGGGGAGGGGTGGGTATCAGACTTTCGTGCAGCAGTAATGGGGCTGGAAAGTTTGGAAATCAGGCTGTGGAAGGAAGGTATGGGAGGGTCAGATAGGCCTTCAATAAAGCTGAGGGAGGGGGATATGCATCTAAGCACAGAGATGGGGGATGGTTATTCAAAGAAAAACATTTGAGTTGGGAGGGGTCAAAGGGCAGAAATCAGAGGGGAAATAGAGATATGTGAATGAAAACAATGACATACTGGGCTAATAAAACTTCACTTTAGCATTACATACAAGACATAAATGTAAGAAAATATGCAATGCACCAAGAACGTATAAAATACAGTTACTTTACAGGGTGGTTAAGTTAGAATTAAATAATAGTGTGCAGGATAGAGTCTTAGTCTGGTCCTCCAGAAGGCTACCTTTGCTTATAGCAGACGATCAGCTGACGGAGCACAGACTGTCTTACAGCAGTATTGGGGCTGGAAAGCTTGGAAATCAGATTTGGAAAGTTTGGAGATGAAGTGGTGTGGGGATCTATAGGGTCTCTCTAATGATGCTCGACTTACTAGGCACTGTTTGCACACTGTTGAAGAAAGTTTTAACAACGAACAAAGTTAAAACCTGAAACCAGACTAAATGAATACAAAACAAAAGGTTTCCAACTCTGGAATAAACACACCTGTATCAGTTTTGGAATCTAAAGGGAATCTATACGACAATAAACAGTAACTTGTAAGGGACTGTCCCGTGTGTGTGTTTAGGTTTACCACAATCACGGTCTGCAGGTTGGGTTGGCAGTGGGTTGAAGTTATACGCTACGGCAGGGCCGTAGACAGTGGTAGGCAACCTTCAGCACTCCAAATGTTGGGGACTACATTTCCCATAATGCTGGTAAAGCATCAGGTAAGATGTAGTCCCCAACATCTGGAGTGCCGAAGGTTGCCTACGCCTGCACTACACAAACAGTTGGATTTAAGTTCATCTTTACAAACCTATTGCCCAGCAGTTATAATGATGCCACTGCTTATATTATTTCAATATTGTGATGACACCAATAACATTTTGCCACATTTCATGGTTTGAAAATCTGTCAATTCATTTTATAAACAGATTTACATATTTCATCAATTTATTGTATCTATAATTATGTCCTGCTAGTAGCTCTGCTTGACATGTTTGCACCGTTTATATGATAGCTGTGACTCCCACGCTTTAAGCAAATGTTACGAATCGTAACAAAATATAAAAGTTAGTATTGGGCAGATTAAAACGCGTTTGTCATTAGTTGCAGTGAAATCATTTAGATTTGAATTACCTGTCTGAAGCAATCAGGAACACCTCAGCAGCAAAACCTACAGGGTTCATTCACGTTATCCACGGGTTGCTTTCTGAGTTACAATTCCAGTTAATGGGCTCTTAATTTAAGGAGAATCACGGTTGTTACTTTGATAATAGGGATTTTCAATAGTATTGAAGAGCGAGTGGAGTAATTCAAAAAAACTTATATTGGTGACATTGATGTAGAAGAATTTAATGATTTGACACCCAATTACCCTTAATTTTGTACAATGTAGGCTCGATTAAAACCTAGTATATTTAGACAAAATGGGCAGAGTTCTCATAGCAGAGTAAGCATGTATGCTGAATATCAAATAACAATTATCCGATATACTTCAATGAAGGAATTACTATGTACTAAGCACAGAAAACCTTCCTCAACTTCCCTGCAAGCCAATAGCAAATTATTGGTTAAAGGAACACTTTGCGAACAATGACCACTGCAGCTAACTGTGTTGGTTATGGTGTCAGGAGTCCCCTCGTTCTATCCTCTGGAAAGGGGTCAAGCCATAAGCAATGGTTCGACACATACCTGGATCCCCGGGTACCTGTGTTTGTTTCTCCTCTCGTTTATGCAGCTGAAGCAGAAGTTTGAATTATACTTTAGCTAAGTCACACATTACAAAATGTTATAGGTTGATGAGGACCCTGCTCAAACGAGCCTATAGTCTAGACGAGATCAACTACACAACAAGGTGTGAAAGCAGCAGAACCGCAAGGTGACAGTGGAGTGGGGCCCTTTAAGAGCGAGCAAGAGACGGGTTTGTGAAATGGAAATTACTTTGGGAAGCCATAAGGTTTTCTGATAAGATTTTCAAGTGATCACAATCCATTAAAAATATTTCAATTGATTTATCTACAAAAATGTCCGCAGACATTGGTGGTGACTCCTGGAGATGAATCATTTGGAAGGTTTTTATAACAGATTGCGATCATTTAAAAAAGTTTATGCAAAAGAATGAACTCCAATCCTACGTGTCTAAATATACCTGGTTGGAATAATAAGTCGTACACGATTAGAATTACTTCACTCTCTCTTCAAAAGTATTGAAAATCCTTATTATCAAAGCAACATTAGTGATTCTCGCTCAAACTGAGACCCTATTAAATGCGGATGGGAACTCAGGAACTGACCTGTAGAAGAGTGTAGATTTAGCTAGTTATAAGTTCCTGATTCGGGCATGTAATTGAAATCTAAATAATTTCCCTGCAAAATAAAAAAAGCTATGCTTTTAAACTAATATTTCGTTTGACCCCCGATGTCAGGAGACTCTTTACATAAAAACATAACATAAAAGCTATAGCGAGTTGTTGTGGTTAAATGTACTTCCAAAGCATAATAAGTTGTGAAAATTTATTTGTTTGATCATTGGTGATATTAGCTGTTTTTCTCTTTTTAAATCTCCTGTTTTCTTTTAAACCTCTATCATCACCCTGAGATTGTTAGGATCTCTCAAAACTACATGTTTCATTTAAGGGACAGTCAACATTTTTCAAATGAAACATGTTCCAATATAATGATAATATTAATAACAATATCTACTTATGAACATATTTTTCCTCCAAAGTGGGCTATAGGTGCACATTATTAGATTTAAGTCAATCTGCAGCTGCTATTATTACCCAAATCAACGACATATACCTTGACAAGTGCATAGTCACCATATGAGCAGGTGGAATGACCCCACATACCTATCCCAATAAACCACGGACACTAGAGTATATTGGTCAAAATTGCTCACAGCTTTTATTAAATAGTAATAAATTAACATAGAAAAAACAGGTCACTGCCACACACCCCGCCATCACATCTGTATCCTTCAGTTAGATATAAAGGGCAGTGACCCCAATATAAATAAATAACATATAGCAGTATTCCAACATGAACATTTAGGCTTGAAGAAAGGAGATTTCATCTAAGGCAAAGAAAAGTTTTTTTTACAGTAAGAGCAATAAGGATATGGAATTCATTGCCGGAAGAGGTGGTTTTGTCAGAGTCTATACAGATGTTTAAATTGCAAATGGATAAATACTTGCAAAAACATAACATACAGGGATACAATTTCTAATTAGTTGGCTAATAGCTGCTTGATCCAAGGGGACATCTGACTGCTATTTTGGGGTCAAGAAGGAATTTTTTCCTAGTTTGTTGCAAAATTGGAAGCGCTTCAGACTGGGTTTTTTGCCTTCTTTTGGATCAACAGCAAAAGCATATGTGAGGAAGGCTGAACTTGATGGACGCAAGTCTCTTTTCAGCTATGTAACTATGTAACTATGTAACTATGTAACATAACTTAAAGTGCCAACATTTTAATTAACAATGGTAGGGGTATGCCTGGATACCCCTACCCCAACAGGTTCTGAGCCACGACAGGGCTCAAAACCTACCAAACTTACCAAGAACCATATTCAACTTTTTCCATAACCATCTTACCAGGGATCCTATTTCCTATCCTTCAGCTCCCTATCCCACCACTGTGACAAGACGGGACAACCCAACCTATCCATAACCCAGGGAGGGAGAGAGGGTGGGACAAACTCAGCCAGGTAGGCAAGTTAAAAGGGACTTTTCTAAGATGGCTGCCTATTTATATAGCCCAACCCCTAACCCTCAAAACACCAATCCCTATATGCGTCCTCCTCTGCCCGCCTCCAAGCCCTGTCAAGGCCCTTTTCCATTAAGCTGCGCTTTTGCTACATCGGGCTACATGATAGCTCTGCAAACATACTTCATGTTCAGTTTTGTCAACTTAAATCAAATCATTTTTCATATTGAAGTACGTATTTACTAGGAAGGGTATAGTTAACTTTTTGATATTTTCCAAATTCGTCTTGAGGTTCTGACATTATTACAACTCAACTCAATGGTAGTCGTGTTATCAACTTTACAAGAATAACGTATTGTATCGATCTTGTCGGGAATCTGACCACTGACTCCTACATACTGTAGTGGAGCCCATCCACTACAATTCTACCCCACGATAGCTTGTATTTCTATTAATAAATCTTTACACGTATATTTATTTTTTTTCTTTGTAATGTCACATTAATTCCTTTCTTTCTATTTTTGTGATTTGGAATTGTAGATTGAACATGCCTTATCTACAACATTAATTATAAATAGCAGATTGAGAAGAATTGGATTCAATACGTAAGTGGATAGGAGGATGTGTTTCAATTTCTTATAATGATTTTTATGATTAAATGTATCATTTTATCTGGATGCACCTTTCTTGAAACTGTAGGAGGCTGTCATCTGGACGTTTTGCAATATTACTAATTATTAATAATAATGACTACGGCATTGGGTTATTTTATTAAACAGAGGCTTTAGCTGTTAAGACAGATTTGTTACCAAAATATATTTATTTACTGAATTATAAACTGTCTGAATGTAATTCTTACTAATAAGATCATCCGTCTTCCAGATCTTTTATTATACTTAGGGGACTATCTACTATACAGTGACCTGTAGTTGCAACTTGTGAACTGACAAGTTTGGACAAATTAGCTAGAATAAATCTTTTTTTTAAGCTGAGCTAGTTTTTAAATTGATTTTCATCACCTCAAATTACTGTTAAGTCAACAAATTCCCAAACCTAGCATCGGCTCTATTAGAATACATTTTAGGAGCATCATAACCACCAAATCTCCGATATGTTGTTATGGTGCCTGGAGGTCCTGGGTGGCTTCTTACCTTTTAAAACAGTTTATTCCCAGTTAGTGACCATTACCCAGGTCATGGTGTCTCCTCCTCTGGCACCAGCGTCAACGCAGGAACCTCGGACAGGATGTCAGTGAGAGCGTCAGATAATACTCTAATCCCATAACTTGATTCCCATCAAGAGAAAAACATTTGAGAAATATTTTGCATTATGCGAGCAGCCCAAGCCCTCTGTACTGAAGCCAGCGATGGAGGTGGATGGAGAGGGACCTGGAGGACTGGCACCATCTTGACCACTTTGGGGTTAAACTATTTATAATTAGAAATAGTTGAATTAATATATAAAAACACAAGAAACTTAAACTCTTTAAAATAGTGTCCATCTGGCACATTAGCATTAAAGGTTATTATAAATAGATGCAAATTTCTTTGCCCACCAACGTGTATTAGAGGTTAGAGGCTGAGCTAAATATATGTATCAGCAACACGCTTGTTGCAAAGTGTATATATTAATAATTTTATATTTATAGAGCATTAACATATTTCACAGTGCTGTACAATAGAGGGAATACAGAAAATAATAAACAAACACTAATACAAAAGGGACAGAGGAAGCTGCTTGTGAGGTTACTATCTACCAAATAAAGTATTTAAAAAAAAAGTGATTTGCAAGATAACTTATGAGCTTACAATCTAAAAGTAATAATGCGTAGATTACATAAAAGGATAGCAGGAGTTGTTTTAAAGGGACACTATAGTGACCTGAACAACTTTAGCTTAATGAAGCAGTTTTGGTGTATAGAACATGCCCCTGCAGCCTCACTGCTCAATCCTCTGCCATTTAGGAGTTAAATCCCTTTGTTTATGAACCCTAGTCACACCTCCCTAAACACTGCACAGCCTTCCATAAACACTTCCTGTAAAGAGAGCCCTATTTAGGCTTTCTTTATTGCAAGTTCTGTTTAATTAAGATTTTCTTATCCCCTGCTATGTTAATAGCTTGCTAGACCCTGCAAGAGCCTCCTGTATGTGATTAAAGTTCAATGTATAGATTGAGATACAATTATTTAAGGTAAATTACATCTGTTTGAAACTTAAACCAGTATTTTTTTTTCATGCAGGCTCTGTCAATCATAGCCAGGGGAGGTGTGGCTAGGGCTGCATAAAGATAAACAAAGTGATTTAACTCCTAAATGACAGTGAATTGAGCAGTGAATTGAACAGGGGAATGATCTATACACTAAAACTGATTTATTTAGCTAAAGTAATTTAGGTGACTGTAGTGTTCCTTTAACTAATGGCAGAGATCAGGAGATATACACTGATCAGCCACAACAACATCAACCCACTGGCAGTGATGTAGAATTATTAAAAATCTTTATTGAACCTGTATTGAATTATTGTACTAACTCCATCTTAACCTCACATTATGACAGACCCTCCATTTTGTCCACATTACATGACAGAATTTCCCAGCAATATTTAGTGTAATGAATAGAGACTGTATTTTCTATAAAGACATAGCTGACTCCGGAATTATTGAATCTCCTGTAACATGCAACAAAGTATAACCAAGGCCAAGGCCAAGGCCATGAGAACGCCGGCCTAATGAAATGTTCTATTCATAAAAGAACCCTGCACCTGACCACGAGTCTGACATCACTAACTGCCCAAAATGACGCTCAAGCCCCCCTTCCCACCGAGTAAGCCTCATGCTGGGAGAGATGGCGCTTGAGCCATCTGTCCACACCCGTGTCCAGAACAATACCACCTCCCGGTGGGAGGACACCTAGTTAACCACTTAGTTCTTGATCCAATTAATAATGTTAATGGGTGGACACTGACATAGTCACTTAACATTTAATCCAATTAATGATGTTTATTTGTTATTATCTGATATTCAATGATGATGTCATTTTGCCTTTAAAAGGGTCTGCATACCCGTTTTTTAACCAGATGCTAATAAATTTCCTCGAAGTTATTTTAACCTGAACTCCGTGTGTCAGTCTGAATTACTTCTGCGTATACACAATTTAATCATCTCAAATTTGGACAGGAACAGATAGACATTTAAACATTTTTGTTTATTTCTAAATTAATCTACATCCGCAGGTGAAGTGAATAACATTAATTATATCGTTACAATGACACCTGTCATGGGGTGGGATATGTTAGGCAGCAACTAAACAGTCCGTTCCTGAATTTCATGTGTTGGAAGCAGAAAAAATGGGTAATTGAAAAGATCTGAGTGACTTTGACAAGGGCCACATAGTGATGGCTAGACAATTGGTTAAGAGCATCACAAAAACAGCAAGTCTTGTGGGGTGTTTCCAGTATGCTGTGTTTAGTAACTACCAAAATTGGTGGAAGGAAGGACAACCAGTAAAGTAGAGTCATGGTCATGGGCACCCACGGCTCATGTGGGGAGCTTGTATTTTCCAAACTCACAGAAGAGCTACTGTAGCCAACATTTCTGAGAAACATAATGCTGGCCATGATAGAAAGGTTTCAGAACACACAGTGCATCCCAGTTTGCTGTGTATGGGGTTGCGTAGCCACAGGCAGCCGTTCAGAGTGCCCATAATATCCCCTGTCTACTGACAAAAAGCCCCTTCAATGAGGATGTGAGTATCAGAATTAGACCATGGAGCAATGGAAGAAGGTTGCCTGGTCTGATGAATCCTTTTTTCTTTTAGATCAGGAGGATGGCCGGGTACATGTGCTTTGTTTACGTGGTGAAGAAATACCAGCAGGATTCACTATTGGAAGAAGGCAGGATGGTGAAGGCAGTGTTATACTTCGGGCAATGTTCTGTTGGGAAACCTTAGGTCCTTATATTGATGTGGAATTTACTTCAACATATACCACCTTCCTATAGATTGTTGCAGACCAAAAACACCCCTTTATGCCAATGGCCTCTTTCAGAAGCATAATGCACCCTGCCAGATTGCAAAAAACTGTTCAGGAATGGTTTGGGGAACATGACAAAGAATTTAAGGTGTTTCCTTGGCCTCCAAATTCACCAGGTCTCAATCAATTGAGCATCTGTGGGAACAACATATCTTATCCATGGAGGCTCACAACTTGCAGGAATTAAATGATCCACTGCTAATGTCTTGGTGCAAGATACCACATGACATGTTCAGGTCTTGCAGAGTACATGCCTCAACACATCAGAGCTGTTTTGGCAGGTGGTTTTAATGTTGTGACTAATAAGGGGTATGCAAATATAGTGTAGCTTGTGAGGTAATTAAATAGTTAACGGGTTGCTCTAACCCTTTTCTGTATCAGCCTGTTTAGGCTAACAATGCCCTATGTAGCATTTCAAGTAGGTCCCCCTCTCTTGAAACATTAAAAAAAATAAAGTTTTAACTTACCTGCAATCCAACACCTTGGGAAGCTCCTTGTGCTGATCTCCCTCCTCCATCTGATGTCACATGGGGGTTTGAGTAGTCCAATCACAGGCTTCTCATAGAGATAGCGATAATAACACATTTTGGCTTTTTAGCAGAGTGAAATCAGGGTGTTTGGATAATTTGACATTTATTTAGGAATAGTTCTAACTGCATTTAGGGACAATTCTTCCTTAAAAAATAGTAGGTAAAAAAAGTCTATTTTTTTTTTTCCTCTGTAGAAGTCGAGATGATCTATCAAAGTAAATAGAAGCTTTTTCTTCCATCAGGCTGTTTGTTCTGCTCACTATCCCAGTGCACAGTACAAAAAATGACAGAAAGGTCAAAACATCAAAGGATAAAGGAAATGTAGAATAGATTAGCCAAACAGCGAAGGTACATGAACTTTCCCAACTAGTGTTACACCTTTTATTAGTTTTATTATTTGGAAATTGTTTGTGCTGTTATCTGACAGTACTAATAATCAGCAATAAAGCCCTAATAATTTACTATGAATAACAATGTTTTATCTTTCATTTTTAGTTGGGAAAGGTTTCTTTCGAAAGGCATACAGAGAGGCCATCTGTGTCTCGGAGCATTATATTTGTAGGAATCGTGCCCTGGTTTAGCCCATGATTTTGGGAACTACCTGCTCTTTACCGTAACTCTGCTTGTTCCATGGTTTTATCTCTCGAGTGAAAGAGCTGATTTGGTAAATTGTATCAAATGTTAATATTACTGGAAATTGAAGGGCATAATGTCTGATTATTTGTGGCCTGGATATATTCCGTTAATTTAATATGACCCAATAAGTAACGGGGTTGGACAGGAGGAGAAAGCCAAAGGCTTTTGTTAACCATTTGTAAAACTAAATAACATGATACACATGACACTCTGTGATTGTGCACAAATGCTGAAATGGATTTATCTGGATAAGTTGTTAATTTACTCTGTTTTATAATTATTGGTATAGTAAATACCGATAAGAAAAATATGCTATCAAGTTCACCCCCTTTATGATATCCTAGAAATGGAATTACATCCAGATGAAAATTGCCCACACTAGCGGTAATTACCCATAATCACCTCCAGATACAGTACAGAAAGGACGGGGGGCAGAAAACAGGGAAATATAATCGCAAGCTTGCCCTTGCTTCTATGACATCTTTGCACCATGTGTTAAGTGACATGGCTGCATGACTAGAGATTTATTAATATATATTCACTATAACTTAAAAAGCCCTGGTTTCTCAGCCATATATATTCTAAAAACACATGAAACACAGCATGTTTTAAGGAAGAACTAATTCATTGAATTCAAATTGAACTGGAATTCATACAGTTTTGGAGACTGATACCATTATATATTTTGCACCATCATATTCTGTAGTGGTGATTAACCCCTTAAGGACCAAACTTTTGGAATAAAAGGGAATCATTACATGTCACACATGTCATGTGTCCTTAAATGACCACTATAGTGCCAGGAAAACATACTCGTTTTCCTGGCACTATAGTGCCCTGAGGATGCCCTCACCCTCAGGGACCCCCTCCCGCCGGGCTCTGGGGAGAGTAAAGGGGTAAAACTTACCTTTATTCCAGCGCCGGGCGGGGAGCTCTCCTCCTCCTCTCCGCCTCCGATCCTCCCTTTCGGCTGAATGCGCATGCGCGGCAAGAGCTGCGCGTGCATTCAGCCGGTCTCATAGGAAAGCATTTACAATGCTTTCCTATGGACGCTTGCGTGCTCTCACTGTGAAAATCACAGTGAGAAGCATGCAAGCGCGTCTAGCGGCTGTCAATGAGACAGCCACTAGAGGATTTGGAGGCTGGATTAACCCTATTATAAACATAGCAGTTTCTCTGAAACTGCTATGTTTATAAAAAAACGGGTTAATCCTAGAGGGATCTGGCACCCAGACCACTTCATTAAGCTGAAGTGGTCTGGGTGCCTAGAGTGGTCCTTTAAGGGGTTAAAGAAAACAATGAATTTAAAGGGTTACTCCAAGAGCCATGACTAACTCAGTGATTTAAAGTGGTCATGGTCTCTGTGTGTGCATCGAAATGATGAGGTAGCGTTATGAATGATTAGCCAGACTGTCTCAAAACATTGTACCCTAAAAAGATGCACAAGACCTGGGGTTCTCAGCCCAGGGTAATCCCTAAATCCATGTACGCCCTACCAGTCCAGGATTTAGGGATTAATTAAAAAAAATTCTTTCTAAAAACATCTTACACACAATTGGGTAATTCCTAAATCCTGAATTGGTAGGGGGTACATGGAAACCATTTCACTAGACTTTAAGGGGAACATATCTGTGAGGTCTGAAAAAGAAAATTAAAGGTAAAAAATGCCCACTTCTGTATTTACCTCTATCCTTGGACAATCACTATATGCTCAGTGATTTTGAATCCATGAATGTTGTACATGGAGGTGAAGAAATCTACACATTGTTGCTGTTTCTCCTCTTCCAATGTAACGCTAGCCCTGACTATGTCAGGAATGAACTGAATTACTAAATGTATTTATAAAAGAAAACAAAGTATCACATGAAAAACAAGTAAAGTTGCAGGTTATTTTGAATATTTCACTAAATGCCCTTTCCAGAAATAAAGCGATGGTTCCCCTTTAAAATTCAAATTAAGGCATGAAGAAAAAGGATTGAGATTTGAGCGTGCAGCTCAACCATCAAATTGAGATCCTACTGTTTTATTAATTATAGCAAATGGACCCAAATCAATGATATATCATTGGAAAAAGACATCCAGCTATCTCTGCACTCTTTACTCCTTTCTGGTTCCCTGGACCACAAATCTTCACTGCCTTCCTCCATCTTTGGAACCCTATATCATGAGTACCGAGTAAATGCCGGCATTCCTGAGGAAAGCCATCGCTGCTCGTTCAAGTAAAACAAATCCTTTATTATTAGCTTCAATAAAACATTGCTCCGACATACAGTAGTTGAGGCTCCTAACATCGATACACCATGGTGATCTACGCGTTTCATGCACACGGTACTTTGTCGAAACCAATTTTATTTTATTTTTACACGTTGGTCATGACAAAGGGCCTTGTGCACCTAGTGTCAATACACTTTGTCATGACCAACGTGTAAAAATAAAATAAAATTGGTTGTGACAAAGTACCGTGTGCATGAAACGGAGCCTGTTAGGAGCCTGAAATAATGTTTTATTTAAGCTAATAATAAAGGATATGTTTTTTTGGAACAAGCTATGGTGAAGTTTTCCTCAGGATTGCTAACATTTACTCAGTATTAGATTTGGCAGAAGGATCATCAGTTTGGCAAAACACGAGGTGGGGGCTTTAAATTTGGGAGTTGGCTAAAGAACCCCATAACACCCCATTTGCCTGGGTAATATATGAATTCAGAAATTGCTGAAAAAAGGGGTAATGTCCATTTTACATCTGATATTTGCTTGAACCATCATGGTGTCAGGATGATAAAGTGGCCCACCACACAGAATTAAGTTAAACACTTATACTATTACTAATACAGATAAGTGTATTGCTGGTTCTTAGAATTACCGGATTTAACAGACAAAGAATAGTCAGCAACAAGCCAAGGTCAAGGATACAGGCAGAAGCATAAACGAATAGACAAGCCAAAAGGTCAAGGATACGAGAATAAGGAACAAGCCAAGATCAAAAACCCGATAAACAAATACAAAAACGCACTCTCAGATTACCAACAAGTGGAAACCACGACAGGGCACTAAAAATAGGCACATTTTGGTTTAAAAAACTTTAAAACATTTCTAATTGGTTGTGATGGGCCCTTTGACCCCAAAATGTGTGCGCTCTTCGATGACGTGATGGTGCATGCACGTTTTTATCAATTATAACGTGGTCAGGTGCAGGGCTATATAATGCCATGGAGCTCTAGAGGCCGGCATCCTTATTGTTTATGGACTGGTCTGGAGTTGTAGCAGCCGTATGATTGGCAGCGGGCTGTTTAACTAAAGGTAAGTCCCATCCCCGAACATGGAAAGGGAAGTCCCTTTCCATGTGAACACACCGTTCGGGTGCAATAACGCTGCTGTGGCGCTGAACGAGCGCCGTGACAAATGGGTAGCCATGTTAAGTCATCTGACTAAATACTTCATAAACCTCTACTAAACACTTTCTATATTTTTGGTGTAGAATCGTTATGGGAGTTTGATTTTAGGTAGCAGCTGGTCCATATTTTATTATGTCAACCTTATACCAAAAATCGAACACAACAAAAAGATAACTTGACAAAATTTAACATACCAAAATTCATCCGCATCAGTTATAACTTAGCAAAATGTAACATATCAAAATTCTAACATATAAAAAATCTAACTTAACAATATCTAACATACCAAAAATATAACAAAAAAAAATACTAAAAACTAAACAAAAAATATTTTTCAATCAAAGGCACATCTTGTAGATTAAACATTTGCAAACATATTAGTATGACCACTGAGCTTACAATTGAGCTGTTCATAGAATTTTTTTTCATCAGTATTTTATTGATGTAATTATGGTTATGTAATCGCTACCTTTTGTGTAAATGCAGTCTAGCACACAAACGAAAAAGGTTCTGGGCCATTTTTTCAAAGTGATTTACCAGAAAAAAAAAAACATTAAAATGCTGTTGTTTTTCAGGTTTGTCCTGTGAAACATTAACATTGCAATAGTAACAGTGCTATGGTTTATTCATAGAGTGGAGCGGGATTCGGGTTAGCAACACAGATAAATATCTCCAGGGATTTTACAAAGTACAAGATGAAGATGTGTTCCATAGTTAGATGTTAGCTAAAAATATTACCTGAGCTTGGATGGAGAGACATTTGATTGGAATGTTGGAAAAAACTTGTTTCGTTTTGTTTTTGTTTTGTTTTTAAGAAAGAGTTGCAGATGCATGGAACAGCCTTATTGCAGATAGTTATTGTACGGGTGTTGACTGAGTGTGATTCTGTATGGGGCTTGATGAGTGTGAATGTGTTGATTGTCAAAGTGTGACTGTACAAGGGGTTTGGTTGTGTGTGAGGATGGCAATCCCCCATGCTGACGCTAATATGCAGGCTTCACTGCCAGCACACAGCGTCAGTTGTTCCCATACTCCCCAAGTAACACAATCACAGGGAGAAAGATGACCCTGTCTTAGCCAATATATTGGATGCAACTCCAAAAACAGTTTTCTCTAGGGTTCCAAATCTCAACTGATGCTAACACCTACAATAAATAGTAAGTGGAGTGTTACTTCACGAACATGGATTCTCATAGGAATTAAGTTGAGACAAAAAGGGAGTTACATTTCATGACCACAATATATACATAATACAGATTAAGGAACCGTGCACTCAAAAATGCAGTTTTAAATGTTCTAAGGCTACTATATGGCCATATTGTGTTAAGCCCACCACTACTTCACAGTACCCCAATATCGGTGGGTCCTACAATATTTTCAACATGGGAGACAAATTATATAGTGTTCTGTCATAAGAGCATTGGGCATATATAAACTCACAGTGGGCTACTCATGAATTAATTTCAACCCATAATGAAATGGGCAAAAAGATATGTTCAGGGACTTTCTGAAATTCACCTGCCAAGAGTCGAGTGATCCTGGACAAATTCAAGTGGCAGTTATGCCAGTCTGGAAGTTTTCCTGGAACTGAATAAGACCTTGGGGAAACCTTGGATAGATTTGATGGCCAAATCTATCTAAGGTCCAAGCAAATTTTGCAAGAGAGCATGACCCGCAGGGTCAGGGTCAGTATGCCCTGGCCCAGGAGTGGAGGTTCAAACTTTCATATGTATTCCCTCTTACTGACTCAGTACTGAAGAAGATTAAGAAGGAGAAAGTGGAAGTCATCATGATCCTTCTCTTTTGGCCACATTGCCCTTCGTTCCATATGGTGAGACGGATGAATCTAAAGGGAGAGCAAAAAACAAGTCGCAAGAGATTGCTAAGGACGGACAACAGCTCAATTAACATGCCCTTCGGTGGATCCCCGCTCAGTTCTCAAGCTGGTTTTAGCTCATCTTGTGCCATTACAAAGAGAACCAGACCATGCATCTCAGACCGATTACACCCAAAAGGGCAGAACAGATCCAAAATACAGACCGGCTCTCTCTGCACGAGATTCACAGCAACCCCAGACGATCGTTTCAGCCTTGTTAGGCATCATCAGTGAGGCATAGCTGATATCTCTCTAGGCACCGTGAGCAGGGGGTCCACGTCTGGATTACCCTTTAAGCTTAAGGAGAGCAAAAAACAAGTTGCAAGAGAGTGCTGAGGACGGACAACAGCTCAATTAGCCTGCCCTTCGGTGGATCCCCGCTCAGTTCTCAAGCTGGTTTTAGCTCATCTTGTGCCATTACAAAGAGAACCAGACCATGCATCTCAGACCGATTCCACCCAAAAGGGCAGAACAGATCCAAAATACAGGCCGGCTCTCTCTGCACGAGAGACACAGCAAACCCAGACGATCGTTTCAGCCTTGTTAGGCATCATCAGTGAGGCATAGCTGATATCTCTCTAGGCACCGTGAGCAGGGGGTCCACGTCTGGATTACCCTTTAAGCTTAAGGAGAGCAAAAAACAAGTCGCAAGAGAGTGCTGAGGACGGACAACAGCTCAATTAGCCTACCCTTCGGTGGATGAGTCTAAAACCTCCTAGTGAACTTCCAGTACAAACAGACCTTCTGATTCAAAGTCCCCTGTTATACCCAGATCTTCATTTGCTGGGTTTGTTGGCTTGGAGGTTGAGTAGGGATCTCTTGCAGAAAAGGATATTACAGACTCTGTTATACTCAATACCCTCTTACAATTCTGGAAGTACTGGAATAGGTATGGCATGCCTTTGTTTGCTGGTCCCAGGAACAGAATATAGAGATTTAATATTTTCCAGCATGATAAGGCTGTCCTGTACCAGAGTTCTTACCAGAGGTGGTATCCAAATTCCTCTTAAATAAGGAGGTAGTGTTACCTGAATTCTACCCTTCTCCTTCATCTCCAGAGGAGGAAGCATGGCATACCTTTGATGTGGTTAGTGCTCTCTACATTGAAAAGACAAGCTATTTCAGGAAGTTTTCTAGACTCTTTGTGTTACCATTAAGTCACAGAAGAGGTGAAGCAGCCTCTACCTCCACGTTATGACCGTGAGTGATGACAGCTATCTTCAAGACATATCAATCCCAATCCCTACCAATAACTAAGTTTATAAGGGAACATTCCACTCGAGCAGTTTCAGCATCTTGGGTCATGATTTGTAAAGCTGGCACTTGGCTTTCATTGAATACCTTTATCCATCATTACCGACTAGATATCAAAGAAACCAATAATGCTCAGTTCAGATGTCAAGTCCTTCAAGCAGTTCAATCTTCATGTTGAAATTACTTTGACATTAAATAAACATATTTGTGCAGCTACTTGTCCATCCCTTTTTAAAGCTTGGGTTTTTCCTGTATGTATTATTGGCTGCAATGAATAATCGCCCGGAAAAGAAAATGATGGTAAGTATGAAATAAAAGTTACACTTTATTTGGCTACTTGCTTCTGCTTTATCTACATATCTGCTCCTGGTTATTCATGCACGTTGGTATAAGTATTTTTTATCATTTAATATTGAGGGGTGAGTGGTGTACCTGGAACCAGTTTTTGAGCACTATTTAGACAGTAATCTTCTTCTACCTCTATCTCGCAGGATAATTCATTTATTTTATATGATTTTTTTTCCTGAGATTTTTTATAAGTACAAATCTTTTTATAATAAGAAATATGTTTTGTCTAGAATGGGCAAAATGATGGATACATTTATTTCCATCTGTCAAGACCTACGTTTCTATTTTATCTTTAATTTGAATTTCAAAGTAATTAATAAAAAATGAGAATACATTTAAATCTCGGCAGATATGACAAATATATTCCAAAGGTCAGCAGTTCAATGTGTTACTGTAAAGGCCAATGTATTTTTTTCCTCTTGAATATCTTTAATTGCATTCTGACATTACCCTCGAGGTAAGAGTAGATGGATAAATTATTTGATAATTATCGGCTAATGATGTGCAATACTGAATAAAGCTGTGTTTTACACATCACTCGATGTGTGTTAAAATAATGATGTTCTCGCAGTTTAAACCACATTCAATGTTTTGCTAGTCATTTAATAGCATAAAAAGGGAGTATAAGCTTATATCATGAGACAGGGATTTGTTTAGAAACAAATTAGATACAAAATATGGAGTTCAGAACATCTTTGGACCATCCATGTCTGGGATTTTTATTATTAATCCAAAAACCAAGCTGCACACCCCAACTGTCACATAAATCGCCAATCCTTAATTACACAGTATAAAACATAACAAACACTATAGAAAAAAATACAACAGAGACAAAAAGACAAAGTAGATACGGCTGAAAACTAAATCAAAGTAATACAGTTATCCTCACAAGGCTCTCAAGGTAAGACACCAACCACTACACCCCCTAGTGTTTTGGCATGCCACTTGAGAATGGCATACAGTCGTGTGCCGAAATGTTGGGGGAGGAGGTTTGTAATGGAATGCATTTACTACTTTTATGATATTTGTGGTGTGCAGCTTGGTTTTTGTTATTTTTGTTCTTGGATTGATGTTATTGTATTGGTACATAGGGAGTGTCCACCTTAGCTTGCACCCAGTTGTATAAAGTGTAAGTAATAGTACATATCTTCCCATGCTGTACGGTTATGATGGGATTTATATTATAACATGAAAAAAAATGCCAGGTGCTAGTGTTAGCGAACACCTTGGTTGGCGTTAGAGTACAGCTGTTAATGTAGTCTTGTTTTTTTGGGTAACAGTATGAGGACAAAGCATGACCTGAGGAAATAATTTGGGATTGTGATTTACATTGCGCCTAAAGAGGCCATCTCAGTCATGTTTTCCTAAACCAGTTCTGTACGGCAGCAAACTCGAAATCGTATAGGCACAGCAACAGCAGAAATAATACAACTTTTGCTAAAACTGCAACATTTTGGCTTATGCCATAATTGTGTAAAACTTAACCACAACAATTGCATTCTGACATTACCCTCAAGGCATGTGACATTAAAGCGGCATGTGCTTTGCACTTTGTCATGTTACAGGAAGTAGGCTTTATCATGGAAAAAGGAAATGGGCCTTTTTAAATGGCAGGAAATAGGCATGTGTTGTAGGCAGCTGTTTGAGTGCAGTAATCGAGTGGGTGGTATATGTAAGCTATATTTACACGATTAAATTTGCATAAACCAATAGAGCATTTTATCATGTTTGATCTCACTACAACATAGTACTTAGCTATATGCAGGCAGAAGGACTTCAGCTCCTAGAACAGAACCAGCACCATACTGACGATAGCCAAAAAATGTGTTTCGACCAAATTGATTTGTCCCCAAAGAACAGTTTGCACTGAAATTCATGAGTCAATACAGCTTGGACAACTTTTGTCCATGCAAGCATTTCAGGAAAAACTATTCCGATTAATCAAAAGTGAGTGGAAATGGACCATTCAGTGTACTGGAAAATATATATAATATAAGTAGTCTGTATATATTTTGCTGTACATGTATTTCCTCCATATGGTCCATTGATCCAGGGGGAAGAAGTAACCAATGAAGGGGAAAAAGGAAAAAGGTGGTAAAAAAAATAAATCTAAATGTATATTTATAATATATTTATCATATATGTCTAGATTGTTTCAATGCTTCTCCTTTTAAGCTCTGTTGGATCACCTCTCACTTGATATGTGAGTAAAATGAACATTTAATAGCTGTTCCCTAACTAGCAATCAGTTGTGTTGCCATCAATTATCTCTTTTTTTTGGCCGAACTCTCTAGATCACAAAACTGTTCTTCCATTGTCTGTTTCGGTTCTTTGGTGATACGTCCACATGGAGCTTCGGAGTTACAGCATTTAGGCAACCTCCCGATCGCCCAAAAA
The DNA here is from genome assembly GCF_036172605.1 of Pelobates fuscus. NCBI lineage: Eukaryota > Metazoa > Chordata > Amphibia > Anura > Pelobatidae > Pelobates > Pelobates fuscus. The sequence goes on from NC_086320.1 coordinate 17,998,223, forward strand.
TTCTGATGAATTGCAATTGGTTTGAATCTGAACGCACAAGTCTAAACTTGTGCAAAAAGGGAAGTTAAAAGATGAGACCTCTTTCCACAAAGTTATTTAACTCCAAAATGCCAGATAATTCAGCAATGATCCTGCTGGGGCATGATCTATACATCAAAACTGTTTAATGAAGCAAAATTAATTTTGGTCCCTATAGACTGTCCCTATAAGGTAATGTAAGTTCTATGTTTTTGTTTATATTTTAACTGAAAAAAATATTATTAAAACATTTTCATTTTTTATGAAGAATGAATCTTTATTAAAACTGCCTAGTGACGGATCTGTTTTTACCACAATGGAGTATGCGGCAATATAAAATACAATTGTATATTCCTTCTGTGAATATTGCAGCTCTTTGAAGCAATAAGTGCAATATCTGCATTTTAATTGATATTTTGTACTTTGTCACATATTATTGCATTAAATCAGGCAAAAATAAAGTGCACAGTCTCACACAGTATGAATTAAATTAATTACGTCCTCTAGAGATTGATACGGTGATTAGAACGCATGGTTAGCAATGCTTTAAGAAATATTCTTTCATTTCTGCTGGGTGACAAGGGAGACTGGATGTGGAACAAATATAATTCTTAATCAATGTTCTCATTAAAATTAAAAGTATATATTTAATAATTTTCTCCTAAAACTAATAAAATGCAAATAATTCCCTCCCCTCCCCCCCCACCCCTTAGAAGTTTTAAAGGCTGAAATAGTTATCCCACACAATTGCTTTCAAAATAAATGTTCCGTATATAAATCCAGTGGGGTTTGTGCATAGATAATGGCAGTTTCTAGCAGTAGGTATTAATCATTTGGACCACAAAGGGACATGAATAAGGTGTTTTATTCTTACAATAAATGTCGGACAATAAAGTCATCTAAGAAATGCTGTAGCTTTGTGACTATTTTAGTGTGTGACAAAATCCCTAAACACCTTTCAGATCAGCTGGTGATCAGGCTTCCATTTCTAAGAATACTTGTTTTTGTATAAAAAGTAGGAATCTTGCTATACAAAAAAAATGAGATGTGAAATACGCAAGGAAGAGGCAAACTGGATTTTGTCGTAGCACTGGCACTATTATTGAAGGGTTACTTCAACCACTATCACTATTTCAGTGATTGAAAGTGGTCATGGTGTCTGGTGTCATGTGCAGCCTTTCACTATGAAATGTAGTACATATGGATATTAACCCCTTTAGATGATAGAGGTATAACTCCACCTCTGGCCGTGTTTGGGGGGTGTCATCAGCCAGCTACGAACAAGAGTTTTGACTGGTCTATTATGTACAAGTTCCCCAGAAGCTCATTGATTGAGAGAGCTCAGCTGATGCTCTTAGCCAATCAATGACGAGCAGTATCAGAATTTGGCTTTTGGCATCTGGCAGCGTAGGGGTTATGATGATTTGGAGTAACCCATAGCTAATTCAGCTAGTGTCCCCTCATTTGAATAAACGTTTTGTTTTCATTTGAATTGCTTGATAAACTGAGTTTCTACAACTATATCAATAACTATCAAACTATAAATACAATGACGCCCTAATTATTCATCAAATAAGACAGATTTAACCCTATATTTAGAGATGTACTAAATATAGGTACACTGTACATTGACTTCATCTGCAGGGCACCGCTTTCTGTAAATCCTATGACTTTGCTGAATCATGTCCTACGTAGATTTAAAGATTACAGTTTAACCATACATTTTTAAATGCACTATATATATATATTTATCATTTAAGAGGAGATACGCTAAAATCCCCATTTAAAATGATTAACTTGTCGAGTGCTGGATCGTTGGGGAATCGAAGGCTTTCTGTGATATTGAATAATTCTACTGATAGAACTGGCACAATGGCATTGCACTTTCTCCCCGGGATTGTGTATGGAATTGTTTGAGCAGTTCTCGATTCTGACGTGCATAAAAGGTTCAGAAGACTCTGTGTTCTGTATGTGATCTCACAGCGTGACCTTATTTGGGTTATGTTACAGTAGTAAGGAAATAATTGAGATCAGGTATTGAAAACAAAATCAAAGCCTCCCAGCTATAACTGGATAATAAGTTCTCCTCCTTTCTTGCTGCCCTCTCCAGTCCTCAGCCTCATTCATCTGAGCCTCAGCTGACACGCGGATGAGTCATGGCAGTAAATCCTCTAGGTGCCAAATACTACACTTCACTGCAGTTACTGTATAGCTCATTATTCAGAGTTTTCAAATAAAGTTGCAAGGTGTGTGGCTTTCAAAAAAAAAAAATATATATATATATATATATATATATATATATATATATATATATATATTTTGAATAGAATACAGAACTGGACAAAAAGCATAAGAAATTTCACATTTCTAGATGTCAGTACTAAGATAACAGACTGTGTCAGTCCCTTCTGGGATGCTTTGAGTATCCTTTGAGAGTTGGTTATGTTTGAACCCAATATACTGGCTAACTAGAGGAACCAGTATGATGTTCAGGTAAGTGTATTGTTTAATTTACATTTTTGCTGGGGGGGGAGTTTGTAGTTTGTTAAGAGCATAATATTTGTTTTGTACAAGTGAGGTTGTCGTCTTTACTCATTCAAACAGAAGACCGAGTATTTTGGCAAAATGGTAAATCTTAGAAGATGGGAAAGGTTTGTTTTTGTCAAGATGGACGGGGTAAATTTTCCCCACTTTGTTTGGCTGCCCAAATGGCCTTCTCGATTTTTTTTGCTGTAACAAATTTCTGGCAAACTGAACAGTAAATTCTACCAACCTGGTTCAGAAGAATCAAATATTTCAACCTTTACTAGTCTAATATAAATCTATGCACAAATAGATAGAAACAGAGAATGTGCCAGCAGAAAAGAACCATTCGGCCCATATAGTATTTTCTAGATACTTCCATTAGTCCCTGGCCTTATCTTAAGTCTAGGGTAGCCTTATGCCTATCCCACACATGCTTAAACTCCTTCACTGTGTTAACCTCTACCACTTCAGCTGGAAGGCTATTCCATGCGTCCACTACCCTCTCTGTAAAGTAATACTTCCTGATATTATTTTTAAACCTTTGTCCCTCTAATCAGGCCCGGACTGGCCATTGGGCATACCGGGCATATGCCCGGTGGGCCGCGATGGCCGTGGGGCCGAGGCCGGCAGGGGAGATCACAGGATCTCCCCTGTCAGCCCCTGCAGGGCCAGCGCTACCCGAGCGCCGGCCCTGCTGTGTGTCTCCATGGGCCGGTGGGGAGATCAAAGATCTCCCTCACCGGCCCAGAGACACTGACAGGTGGCCGCCGGCAGGAGAGGGAGGGAGACAGGAGAGAGTACCGGCGGAGCTCTAGCAGGCTAGAGTTCACTCTCACCACTAGACCACCAGGGAAGATGGCAGAACGGAACCCCCCCTCCCCCAGGCAGAACGGATCCCCCCTCCTCCCAGGCTAAAGGTAAGAAGGGAGGAGGGGGGAGATATAATTTTTTTTTTTTTTTATAAAAAAATATATTTAAATTTAAATAAAATATATGCACCCCCAGACACACACAGCATCCCCCACACACAGCACCCCCAAACACACACAGCATCCCCCAGACACAGCACCCCCAAACACACACAGCACCCAAACACACACAGCACCCCCAGACACACACAGCACCCCCAGACACACACAGCATCCCCAAACACACACAGCACCCCCAGACACACACAGCACCCCCAGACACACACAGCACCCCCAAACACACACAGCACCCAGACACACAGCACCCAGACACACAGTACCCAAACACACAGCACCCCCAAACACACACAGCACCCCCAAACACACACAGCACCCCAAACACACAGCACCCAAACACACACAGCACCCTCAGACACACAGCACCCCCAAATACACAGCACCCCCAAACACACACAGCACCCCCAAACACACACAGCACCCCCAGACACACACAGCACCCCCAAACACACAGCACCCCCAAACACACAGCACCCCCAAACACACACACAGCACCCCCAGACACACACAGCACCCCCAGACACACAGCACCCAGACACACAGCACCCTCAAACACACACAGCACCCTCAAACACACACAGCACCCTCAAACACACACAGCACCCTCAAACACACACAGCACCCCCAAACACACACAGCACCCAAACACACACAGCACCCAAACACACACAGCACCCTCAGACACACAGCACCCCCAAACACACAGCACCCCCAAACACACACAGCACCCCCAAACACACACAGAACACCCAGACACACACAGCACCATCAGACACACAGCACCCCCAAACACACAGCACCCCCAAACACACAGCACCCAAACACACACAGCACCCAAACACACACAGCACCCCCAGACACACACAGCACCCAAACACACACAGCAACCTCAGACACACACAGCACCCCCAGACACACACAGCACCCCCAGACACACACAGCACCACCAGACACACACAGCACCCCCAGACACACACAGCACCCTCAGACACACACAGCACCCTCAGACACACACTGCACCCTCAGACACACACAGCACCCTCAGACACACACAGCACCCTCCCACACACATATACAGCACACTCCCACACACATATACAGCACACTCCCACACACATATACAGCACACTCCCACACACATATATATATATATACACACACTACAGCACCCCTCACACTGCACCACTACACACATTACGCTCCAGATACACGCTAGATCCCTTACCCTATATGCACTCTTAATCCTCTACACACACACACACACACACACAATACACACTCTGGGTCCTTTACACAGTAGATCTCCTACACACTGCACCACCTACACACACACTACATTCCTTGTCAGCAAACACATACAACATTCTCTAAACACACCCTCTCTACAACCCCTACACACACTACGTCACCTATACACACGCACTACAGCCCGTATGCACACACTCGCTACATCCCCTATAACACTATGCCCCCTATACACACACTCTCTACAGCCCCTAGCCACACATATTACACCACAAACACAAATCAAATTGACCTATTTACACAATACCACACCACACTCTACACACACGCAATCCCACAAGCAGGCTCCAAACACATGCACCATACACTTTCCTGGCCCTTTTGTCCTCTGGTATCCCACTTGTGGAGACACCAGAGACAATTTAAAAGCAAACACAGCGCATGTTATTAAATTTGCTTGCGCTGCTCAGAACAAATTCAGGGGCTTTTTCTAATGCCAGAGTTCTTCAGCAGGGCTCTGCGCATTGAACTAACATGCTCACTTTGAGAGGGGGTGTGCTTGTCATTAGTGATGACAAAACACACCCTCTCTGGCCCCGCCCCCTTCTTAGGGGGCCGCTCTAATTGAAAAATGCCCGGGCCTAATTTTTTTCCCAGTCCGGCCCTGCCTCTAATTTAAGACTATGTCCTCTTGTTGTGGTAGTTTTTCTTCTTTTAAATACAGTCTCCTCCTTTACTGTGTTGATTCCCTTTATGTATTTAAATGTTTCTATCATATCCCCCCTGTCTTGTCTTTCCTCCAAGCTATACATGTTAAGATCCTTTAACCTTTCCTGGTAAGTTTTATCCTGCAATCCATGAACCAGTTTAGTAGCCCTTCTCTGAACTCTCTCTAAAGTATCAATATCCTTCTGGAGATACGGTCTCCAGTACTGCGTACAATACTCCAAGTGAGGTCTCACCAGTGTTCTGTACAATGGCATGAGCACTTCCCTCTTTCTACTGCTAATAACGCTCCCTATACAACCAAGCATTCTGCTAGCATTTCCTGCTGCTCTATTACATTGTCTGCCTACCTTTAAGTCATCAGAAATAATCACCCCTAAATCCCTTTCCTCAGATGTTGAGGTTAGGACTCTATCAAATATTCTGTACTCTGCCCTTGGGTTTTTACGTCCAAGATGCATTATCTTGCACTTATCCACATTAAATGTCAGTTGCCACAACTCTGACCATTTTTCTAGTTTACCTAAATCATTTGCCATTTGACTTATCCCTCCTGGAACATCAACCCTGTTAAATATTGTGACAGACCCCTTTTGGGAGTACCAGATACCATCTCGGAGAATTGCCTGTTTTTACCTGGATTATCGTGGACTGCTCTGGATCTGTTCGGTATACGCAGCCACGTGGGGAGAACAATGGGTCGCGGCCATTTTGACCGCACGAACTAATGACCGAACCCTCACGAACTTTCCACACGATGAATCTCCACCTTATCGGTAACTTACGCTCATGCTGTTCGACAGATCCAGAGTACCGAACTAGAGACACTATATCCACGAGAGAGTTTTCGTTTATGTTATGTGGTTCCAGAGTAAATGGTGCAAACGTGTATCTAGTGAACGGCCCAACCGATTTAGGGGATTTTCACGTATATTGTTCCCCTAGAGCTCCGTTCTCTGATACACGTAGTACATTGTATTTCCGTTGCATTTTGTGTGTGTTATTAAACTTATAAATAACTGTTAAATATTCTGCCCGGTACAGTGGGAGGGATTCCCACTGTAAATGTATTATCTCCTCCGGATACGGGGAGGAGTTGTTGTACGGCATAAAAGCCAGAGTTGCAGAATAAAGATTATTCCTACTTTTGACCCTCAACACAGAGTCTCGTCTCGTGCTTGGAGGGGATATTTATAATGCTGATTCGTATTCTCTCGGAACGTGTTTTGTTATCACTGACTTCATCCTGGGGGAAAGGACACCTTCTCAGCGGCGTAAACCCCTACTACACCGGGGTGCCGCTACACATATCATCCGCAAAAAGACACACCTTACCATCAAGACCTTCTGCAATATCACTAAAAAAAATATTAAAGAGAATGGGTCCAAGTACAGATCCCTGAGGTACCCCACTGGTGACAAGCCCAAGCTTCGAATATACTCCATTGACTACAACCCTCTGTTGCCAAAATTGTGAATGAAATGGACAAACTGTTTACTTTCATGATCTGCAGCACTATTTAATACTCAAGGAAATATAGAGATGAAAATACTTAAACAAAGATTGTCACAATTCACAAGAAAATAATGGAAGATTGATTAAAACTACGTAAAAAACTTTAAATGAACACTGATCTGTTGGGCAGCAGTTGGCCACTGTTTAAATTACTTGTAAATTAGTAAATAACTGTAATCATTATAAACCAACTACATTAGTTACAGCTACTGCACATGACCCACCATCCTTTCCATTGTAGTGTGTTATCATTGTAATTGGTACAGTTGAAGGATATTGGTGTGAATTTACTCTATGCTAATCACTCATTTGGACAGTTGGTAGTGTACAATAAATGAAGGGAAGCACTTTTTGATAGTAAAAGAGACTGTGTGCAATATACACACAGAAAACGTATGTTTGTGCACAGAATGGTTCAACAGCAGTGATGACAAAAGTTGACAACGGTTGGCCTTGAATTCATGAAAACATGGAATGGACCGTTGATCTTCATCCATCCATACATCGGGTAAACTAAGTAGGTCTAGTTGACTTCCACCTGCTATCATATTATAGGAGTTAATGTTTGAACATTCAGTCTCATATGCTAGAGCAATGCTTGCAAAGAGAAAGTACTTAACAGGAAAAAGGGCAAATATTAACAACTTAAGTGAAAATACATAGACATCTTGAGAAACGTCCCATTTATCGCCTTATAAAACGCCTGTATTCTCTTTACAGACGTGTTTTAAGACACCACTGAACGCAAATCATTGAATAATGTATGTTAAATACTTGACCACTGCTGACTGGTTCCCGTATCTAAGTGCTTTAATTCTGCACTATGGCAGACAAAATAATTATTGGTATTCAGCGGGTGGATGATTTAAGGTCCCACCAAGATACGCCGGGTGGCAAAGTTCAAACATCTCTGGAATCGCCTCAGTGAATTACTAGAATTCTTCTGTGTTTTCAAGCCACCAAACATCTGCAATTGGCATTGTACAGGTTCGCTACGTTTTATTATGTCACTGCTTTGATATTAACTGTAGTTACTGACGCCTTCAAACCATGACCTTTTGTCCCGTAACAATAAACATGATTTATTAGGACATTTTACTTGCTCTTTCCAAATCAAATCTATATTAGCTGTGACATATTGCTGTGAACATAGATACACAAAAGCATCCGGAAATCATTTAGTAAAATCCTTTTATGAATACTCTGACAATTTAAAATTGCAAAGAGAAGGCAGGAAATTGTTACTAAAAAGAGAAATAATTATTATATTAATAAAATAATAATGATTGTTATCATTATTTATATTGCACCAACATATTCCTCTTTACAATCATAGAATGGGAATATTTGACAAGTAATTGACATACTAAATATTAACAGAGACACAAGCTAACGAGGGCTGTGCCCAAACCAGCAAAATCCATTACAATATACACTGATCAGCCGCAACATTAAAACCACTGACAGGTGAAGTGAATGACATTGATTATATCATTACAATGGCACATGTCAAGGGTGGGAGAAATAATGAGCAAGTGAACAGTCTGTTCTAGAATCTATGTGTTGGAAGCAGGAAAAATGGACAAGCAAAAGATCTGAGTGACTTTGACAAGGAACTAAAAGTGATGGATAAATGACTGGGTCAGAGCCTCTCCAAAACCGCAAGTCCTGGCATGCAATGGTTAGTACCTGCCAAAAGTGGTATAAGGAAGGGCAACTAATGAACTGGCATCAGGGTCATGGTGCCCAAAGTTCATTAATGGATGTGTGGAGTGAAGGCTAGCCCCTCTGGTCCGATCACACATTACTGAGGGACCCATAATACCCATTCTGCTCTGGTTCTTCATGTACAGGTTCAAACATGTTCAACATCTTACCTGAGAGCACCTGATGGGTTTCCTGTTTGTGACCCTTGCTTTAACTGTTGGTCTTCTTCTGCGTGCTTGTGGTTATTGACACTGGATTGATATATTTGAACATTGATTGCGTACACACCGATTCTGTGTTATGACTAGCACCGATATTCTATTTATCCACCTAACTCTCTGTGATATTGCATGTTTTACCATTACTGTTCTTAGATTATATGCAGATATTCATGAAAAATATTTATTGCCAAGAAACAAAGATTAAATATATAAGCCGGAAATATTGTGCACCAAGTCTTCACAAAACTTTTGAAAAGTAAACAAATCGGCATAAAGTACCGCAGTGTACAACAGTGGTGATGGTAAACAGGTAAACTGGATAGTATGTATCAAAAGAAAAGTTTACAAGCTGTGCCCCAGCCTACAGCAGCCACGAAACAGTTTGACCTGAAATGGGGACTGCTTAATATATCTTCTATTTATTTATTATTATTCACAGTGCTATGATATTACCTGTCATTATGTGCACCTAATAAACTTGTTTGTCGTGGTTTTTTAATATTGATTGATCAATATAAACACCTGACGCCTGAACTCTCACCAAATACATTTCTGTCATCTGGACTCATTAAGTTGAGAACACATCACACACAAAAGCTGGACAAAAAGTTAAAAAAGATTCAGACACATCGGTTTGTTTCATAACACCCTTCATTCTCTTGGGTTCTTGCTAATGTAAATAGGGCTGCTGCATCATATGGCAATATATTTGTAGACCATCTCCTGACATATTGACCATATCACATGTAGGAATTTACTGAATTAAACATTTAATGGTCCTTGCCAAATACCTAATGTACATTTTTTTTAGTTTGAATTGCCTCTATCACAAAAAAAAAAAAAAAAACGTCATTAGTCCCAATCCTGGAGGAAATGTCATTGTTCTATGATGTTCTGCAAAAGTAGAACTGTGCAATGTACAGTCAACATATCATTGAATGCAGAGAAATTGATTCTCAAGGACTACCTCAATGAAAAATCTGCATTTTTGGTTTGTGTGACCTTCACTCCAGAAATATAAATCATGATAATTCTGTAAACCATGCAAGTGAGTTAATATCGGAAAACACATTTTTGCTACATAATGTCTAGAGAGAACGAACAAACGGTAATGATTCGGTGACAGTTTTGGTCAAAGGACTCAATGAATCTGTGGTAGTTGGAGGAATCAAGCATAAAGTAAGATGTCTTATTCCTGAAGATCTCAGCAGCCTGTTTCTTCCAGTTATTAAATGCCTCAATTTTATCAGCAAAGAACAGGTTGCTGGTTTTGGAATGGATTAAGGTGATTGTGTGTTTCCATAAGCCTACTTCTATCATATCCTGCAGAGATTTTAGATGATACACTCAGTTGATCTCTTTTAAAAATCATGGACTGATCGTCCTCAGTAGCTGTTTATATAACTGTAGAAGCACATGGAATTTTTTTGTTATTGTTAGATTTTTTTTTTATTATTATTATGAGCCTACTGCGGTACCTTGCGTTTTAAAAATACAGGCCTCAATTACATTCTATCGGCAAAACCTAGTAAAAAATTATCGATTGGTTATGGCCGGCATATTTATCAAATTTTGACTTGATTGAAAATCTAAAATTCTAGCAACAAAACCTGATAAACAGATCAGAAAAATTTATACTCTAGTTGGTCATTAAAGGGACACTATAGTCATCAAAACAACTTTAGTTTAATGAAGCAGTTTTGGTGTATAGATAATGCCCTGCAGTCTCAGTCCTCAATTGCCATTTAGGAGTTAAACCAGTTTGTTTATGAACCCTAAATGTAAAAAAATTGATGGAAGTGCACTCCACCCCTTGCCAGGAATCCAGGGTGCTTCACTTGATATGTCCCAGTACCAAAATGGACCAAATGTAATAGTAAAAATAGAGAATGAATCCAGGCACTCCAAATGGATTCCAAGAGAAAGGCAATTTATTGGAACCAGCAGCTACAAAGCGACGTTTCAACCCCTTAGGGTCTTTATCAAGCTTGATAAAGACCCTAAGGGGTTGAAACGTCGCTTTGTAGCTGCTGGTTCCAATAAATTGCCTTTCTCTTGGAAATCATTTGGAGTGCCTGGATTCATTCTCTATTTTTGTTTATGAACCCTAGTCACACCTCCCTGCATGTGACTTGCACAACCTTCCTAAACACTTCCTTTAATGAGTCATCTAATGTTTATCCTTCCTTTATTGCAAGTTCTGTTTTATTTAGATTTGCTTATCCCCTGCTATGTTAATAGCTTGCTAGACTATGCAAGAGCCTCCTGTATGTGATTAAAGTTCAATTTACCGAGCAAGAGATACAATTGTTTAAGGTAAATTACATCTGGTTGAAAGTGTAACCAGTTTTTTTTGCCATGCAGGCTGTGTCGATCATAGCCAAGGAAGGTGTAGCAAGCGCTTTATAAACAGAAAAAAAGTGATTTAACTCCTAAATGGTAGTGGATTGAGCAGTGAAACCAGAGAGGCATCTATACACTAAAACTGCTTCATTAAGCTAAAGTTGTTAAGGTGACTATAGTGTTCCTTTAAAAAAAAGAAATAGCCTAAAAGCCTACAGGAGTCAATATGATCACCATAAGAGAGTTCTTAAACCATCACATGGATACACGCATGTCTACTAAACAGAGAACAACATGTGAGTGCTTGATGCAATAATAACCCATTGCTGCCAAGTCACTTATCATACAGGGGACCTGGCACAGTGGCTATAGTATTCCCACTGTGGCACCAAGGTGGGACTATATTTAAATAATAAAGTGGGGGTTATATAGTGTCCCCCCCATGTATCCACCTGTGATAAGGTGGTGGAAGCTATAATTATAATTAGCGGGGGAACATTTTCTCCCAGCCACAAGCGATGAGCGTTGAATGGGGACTATAATTGTAATAACTCAGAAGATGTCCCCCTCCATGCCTTGGATGAAGGCATGTCTACTAAACAGCATGCTGCAATAATAAACTAGCAACTGGGTTGCTATTGCAGTGTAATAATTTGTAAGCTCAATGTATAGGTTTAATGTTATTGCTCGCCTTAAGCTGACCTTGTCATCTATACATTTTGCCGATGACAGATCCACTTTAAAAAGTAGGACAAAACCTTAAACTTTAAAATAAAAGAAACCATTAACAAACCTGAGCTCACTGTTTGGAATTAAATGCTTTAAATGGGGTTCTTAGGCCATTTTCCTCAACTCATGATGAGAAAGTGAGCCTTGAGCATCTCTCCTGCATGATCGGGACGTAGATTACACCTGCCCATCTTTGCAATAAAACTCATACCAGCTTCCCCGAGGAGATAGCACTTATTTCATACTAGAGGTGCGTTTTCTCATGATTTAAAGCTACTGGGAAATAGATTCAGACAGAAGGCTGTCTTTGGAGAGATACATAATTTAGCATAATTTATGGTTTTAGAAGATACATAAGGGTGATATACAGTTCATTATTCATGTGAGATCCAGAAGAAATGCATTACTGGTGTGCTTGATGCCTCTTTTAAAAAAAAAGATAAAGTGTCTCCACAATTACATCAACATATGTGAATTGTTTAACTGAACATGTACTTTACCTGTGAAAGAAATTGTGGTAAGACTTGCATATTTTCACTTTGCATTGCCTTTGTAGTAAATATTGTTATGGTCTTTTTTTAATGTTTTAAAAAAAAAAGAAAAATGAACAAAGAATAAAGAATAAAGGAAAACTTGTAGGCTGATCCTCCTACACTAGCGTCGCTCCCACTTACTGCAGGCGAGGGACATTGTCGAGGAAAGGTTTAGGAGAGGACTTGGGTGGCATGGACGGGGCTCCAGTGCTGCGTCATTGACCATATGCCATTAGTATGACGTCTTAATGAAGTGGTCTGGGTGTAGTGCCACTGTCCTCTTAACCACTGTCCTCTTAACCCTGCAATGTAAAACGTTGTAGATTTTTAAAAACGTCAATGTTACATTGCAGGGTTAACTCCACCTCTAGGGGCTGTCCGTATGACCGACTGACAGAGTAAAACTTGCTCACGTGATGTGGAAGCCTCATAGGAAGGCATTGATTCAGTGCTTTCAAATGGGAAAGTATAAGCATAACACACATAACACACATAACACACTATGGGAGTCCACATTTGAATACCAGAGTATGTGCACACACACACACACACACACACACAAATATATATATTTGCTATATTCCTAAAACATATATTTAGAAAACGATTTAGAATGTTCCTGCTCTGTGCGATCTTTCTTATCACAAAGTCCTTATGTTTACGTGACTGTGAGTATAAATTGAGTGCACTTCGTAGGCTGTGGTGGTCCTTGCGCAGGGTTCATGGTGCTTGTCAATGTTTGATGTACAATACAATATTAATGGATGTTCTGTTTCATCACCATTGCTACATTACTCACGTTATGTTATTTGGCTTTGATTGTCTGTGTGGTGCGTGAACCTGGTCATTAAAACGTAACAATGCTGTCAGACCCAGGACAACTTCGACAAGAATACAGACATTAAGCTGAACAGCAATTCCAGATTTACTTGTTGCCATCTGATCTGCAAAGCTACCAAACTGAAGGGTTATGGATTGGGCAATATGTTTTACTAAGAAAGAGGCACATGGACGTTTGATATTTTGTAGCCCAGTTACACATTGATATAGGTTCATAGAATGTCATTTTTCATCAGCAAGAGTTATAGAAATGCTGAAACACTATCCTGGTTCATGACCACATGTCAAGGCTAGCTTAGGTTCAGTCAGGCTGGCCAAATTGTACATTTGTCATAATGGAACTATATACTAGAAGTGCACCAAATGGTTAGTAGAAAATGGTGGGATTAGGGACATTCCAATATGGACTTTGAGGTGTCCAGGGTTCCCTCTAGCCTTGCTGTATGTCAGCAGCTCTTAGTGGTAACTTGTCTAAACAGGCACTAAATAAAATGCCTATATATTTTCATTGGATCAATACGTTAATTCAAATATGTTGTTTTTTCCATTTCAGAAGCCGTTTTCCATATCCCTTCTAAGTTCTACGTCCTTTCAATTTTCTTTTCAGTACTGTAAGTACTTCCCACACTTTTCATCCACGCCAAACCTCCCACCTGTACTGACAGCAATTGTAATTTGCTCAATAATGCTTTCTGATGTAAAATAGCCCAGGCAGCAAAAGTAACAAGAAAGCATTAAAAATAAGAACAAAAATAATGATCGCATACTGAGTTGATCCACCAAGAGGCTTGGAAATGGATGAAATGAAAGGAAAGTCAGAGTTTGTATGACGCAAAAACAAGGTATCCTCTCACTCAAACAGTAAACTTTATAATTACTATGTTATTATGGTTATCATAGGCTCAGTACACTGCATATATTCTGTATTCCCTGGCATTACATTAGCGGGCTAATAAAGGGCTGTTCAGATGTGTTATTATAACCGTTGCCAGGCTATATTCCCCGTCATTCTCAGAATTCTAGCACAGAATTTGGTGTTTCATTTCAGAACAAGAGCTCAAGAGCCGATGTTACCCCCTCCAAAAATGTATTATTAACTCCTTCACTGACATTAACGTGTTAAACATATTAAGACATTATTCGTTGTGTTTGACAGCAATGATAATATATATATATCGTATATCATATTATTTATATATATATATATTTATTATTATTATTATTATTGTTTTAACTTAAATAGACTTTATTGGCTTATTTACTTTAACATTTGCTCCAGTGCTGGTCCTTACTCTGCTGAGAAAGGGCTTTCTAGCAGGAGCTCCTTTGCTTCTGCCACTTGTTTACAAATCTGTCCACTAAACCGAGCAAAGCTCCTAAAAAATAATATGTTATTTATAGTTATTAAAATGAAATCCTTTACTTGGAGCTCAGTGTTCTCACATTTCTGGATCAGACGTATCTAGCAGGGCATTGGTTAATCTCTCTTGAGCAGTGGTTCTTAACCCGGTCCTCAAGGCACACCATCAGGATTAAGGCATTTTCCAATACTGTTATAATAGTAATAGAGATACAACCTGGACCACTGCTGTGCCTTCAGGAGAGGGTGGAGAATCCTGGTTATGATCTATACACTGTGTCTTGGACCCACTCTGTTTCATAGTCTATTCAAGTCTATGGATGTCCCCTAAAGGATGACTCCAAAAAAACATGACCACTACAGCTCCCTGTAGTGGTAATAGTGCCAGGAGTGCACCATCACCATTCTCGCCTCCAGTGGCGTACTAAGGGGGGGGCGGGGGGTGCGGTCCGCCCCGGGTGCCACCAGTTAGGGGGGTGCCACCAGGTAAGGGGGTGCCTCCAGGTAAGGGGGTGCCTCCAGGGCTTGTGACTCTGTGAGCTGTGTGGCTGCACAGGGCGCCGGGAGCCACACAGCTCACACACGCAGGGGCTGGGAATTCAGCAGTACAGTGTACTGCACGGAGAAATGGGGGCGGAGCCAAACCGGATGCGGGGGTGGAGCTACAGCCAGCCTCCATTTGCTGCCTTTCACTGCAGCACACTGAGGGGAAGCAGGAAGGAGGCCCTGCTTCCCCAACTCCAACACACCAGGGACTCACTGACTGGACTCCTCCACCAGTAAGTAAGAGAGAGCGAGAGAAAGAGAGAGAGAGTGTGTGTGTGTGTGTGTGTGTGTGTGAGAGTGAAACTGCTTGTGAATCCCTGCCTTTGACTGTCTGTGACTGTGTGTGTGAAACTGCTTGTGACTGTGTGTGTGTGTGTGTGAATCCCTGCCTTTGACTGTCTGTGACTGTGTGTGAATGTCTGCCTGTGACTATCTGTGACTGTGTGTGAATGTCTGCCTGTGACCAGTGGCGAATCTGATCCGTGCCCCCCCCCTACCCTGACCCTCCCCCCCGGACTGCGGGTCCTTCCCCCCGACACATACATACAGACACAAACACATTCACACACCCCCGACAGACACATACATACACACATGCAGACACATACATACAGAGACACTGACACACACATACATACACAGCCATACATACAGATACACACATACAGAGACAGACACACACATACACACATACACACACATACACACATACACACATACACACATACAGAGATACACACATACAATCATACACACATACAGAGACACAGACACAAACATACATAAACACATACACACACACACACACATACAGAGACAAAGACACAGACAAACACACACAGAGACACACACATACATACAAACACAGAGTCACAGACATACATACGGATACACACACACACACACACCCCCGACAGACACATACATACACACATGCAGACACATACATACAGAGACACAGATACACACATACATACACAGCCATACATACAGATACACACATACAGAGACAGATACACACATACAGATACACACACATACACACATACAGAGACACACACATACATACATACAGAGACACACACATACAGAGACACAGACATACAATCATACACACATACAGAGACACAGACACAAACATACATAAACACATACACACACACATACAGAGACAAAGACACAGACAAACATACACACAGAGACACACACATACATACAAACACAGAGTCACAGACATACATACAGATATACACACACACAGAGACAGACACACATACAGAGACACAGACACACATACAGAGACACAGACACACATACACACACACACAGACATACATACGGATACACACACACACAGAGACAGACACACATACATACACACATACAGAGACACAGACACAGACACACATACATACACACATACAGAGACACAGACACACATACATACACACATACAGAGACACAAAATGTTTCCTACCATGTGTGACTTCCCTGGGGTCCAGTGGTGGCTCAGCCAGATGGGAGTCAGAGTTCTCACTCTGACTCCCTCCTCCTTTCTGTTTCCTCCCGCGCAAGCTCTCAGTATGCTGGGAGGAGTGACGTGCGGTCACTTCCTCCCAGCGTGTGATGATCTCATCACAGGGGGTCCGGTCGCGCTCTTAAAGCGCTCAGCGCAGACCGGGCCCCCTTACAATACATGTCCATCGGGTGGCCCCTTAACATGCGGCCCCGGCGGTTTGCCGCGCGGGCCGGGCCCGCAAAGCATGGCAGCTGCTACCCGGCCGGGTCCCCTGGAGTGCCGGGCCTGGTCGCAGCTGCGACCCCTGCGACCGCGGTACGTACGCCACTGCCTGTCACTATCTGTGACTGTGTGTGAATGTCTGCCTGTGACTATATGTGACTGTGTGTGTGAATGTCTGCCTGTGACTATCTGTGACTGTGTGTAAATCCCTGCCTTTGACTGTCTGTGACTGTGTGTGAATGTCTGCCTGTGACTGTCTGTGACTGTGTGTGAATGTCTGCCTGTGACTGCCTGTGACTGTGTGTGAATGTCTGCCTGTGACTGTGAATGTGTGTGAATGTCTGCCTGTGACTATCTGTGACTGTGTGTGTGAATGTCTGCCTGTGACTATCTGTGACTGTGTGTGTGAATGTCTGCATGTGACTATCTGTGACTGTGTGTGTGTGAATGTCTGCCTGTGACTATCTGTGACTGTGTGTGTGAATGTCTGCCTGTGACTATCTGTGACTGTGTGTGTGAATGTATGCCTGTGACTATCTGTGACTGTGTGTGTGAATGTCTGCATGTGACTATCTGTGACTGTGTGTGTGAATGTCTGCCTGTGACTATCTGTGACTGTGTGTGTGAATGTCTGCCTGTGACTATCTGTGACTGTGTGTGAATGCCTGCCTGTGACTATCTGTGACTGTGTGTGAATGTCATCTGTGACTGTGTGTGAATGTCTGCCTGTGGCTATCTGTGACTGTGTGTGAATGTCTGCCTGTGGCTGTCTACCTGTGACTGCGTCTGTGACTGTCTGCCTGTGCCTGTGTGTGTGAATGTCTGCCTGTGACTGTGCATGAGACTGACTTTTGGTGACTGTGTGTGTGACTGTCTGCCTGTGCCTGTATGTATGAATGTCTGCCTGTGATTGTCTACCTGGGACTGTCTGCATGTCACTGAGTGTGTGTGACTGTGTGCTGCCTGTAACTATGTTACAGTCTGCCTGTAATTGTGTGTGTGTGAGACTGTGTGTGTGTGACTGTCTGCCTGTAGCTGTGTGTGTGTGACTGTCGGTCTGTAACTGTGTGTGTTACTGTCTGCCTACAGCTGTGCGTTTGACAGTGTGCAAGTGACTATGTGTTTGGTACGGTGTACATCTGACTGTATCTGACTGTCTTCGCCCTGCAGTGAGTCGACACATAACATCATCCAAGCATCGGCGTCATATTACAGGATGTGCAAGGGACGTGTGCATAAAGAGCACAGAGATCCCAGCAGCAACCACTGACTACCAGGGACTGAGGATCCACTCTAGCCCTCCCAGAGCAAGGTAGGGAGGCTGGGTGGACCTCTTAATTATTAAATGTGTGCATGTATGTGATGTTTGCGTGTGTATATCTAATTATGTGTGTTTGTAATTGTATGTGTGTGGGTCTGTGATTGTGTATGTATGTGTTTATGTGTGTGGTTGTGTGTGTATCTCTGTAGTTAAGTGTGTGTGTGTGTGTGTGTGTGTATATATATATATATATATATATATATATACACACATATATATACACACACAACACACTTAACTACAGAGATACACACACAACCACACACATAAACACAGACATACACAATCACAGACCCACACACATTCAATTGCAAACACTCATAATTAGATATACACACGCAAACATCACATACATACACACGTGTATATATATACATACACACACACAATCACAGATATACACACAGACATACACCTATTGTGTTATTGTGTGTGTATATAAATGTGTATGTGTTTGGTACATAGCTCCCTTATTTGGTGTCCTTAAATATTGCAATCCCACATAAGGATAACAAATAAGGGCGTTATCTACTAAACAACTGAAATTAGGAAACGTTTTTTTTTTTTTTTATTCATCTTTTAGCTGTTTAGTTGATAATTCTCTAAATTGGTGTCCTTATGTGAGATTTCCATATTTAAAGATACCAAATTAGGGTTCTGTTTAGCAGATAGCTCCCTTATCCTTATTTGGT
Source organism: Pelobates fuscus (assembly GCF_036172605.1). Lineage (NCBI taxonomy): Eukaryota > Metazoa > Chordata > Amphibia > Anura > Pelobatidae > Pelobates > Pelobates fuscus. The sequence goes on from NC_086320.1 coordinate 18,017,273, forward strand.
GTCCCTAAATATGTCAATCCCACATAAGGATAGCAAATAAGGGAGTTATCTGATAAACAAAGATCGACGTTAAAGAAGTCAGCTAGCCCACGAACAAGAAATCTGGGTGGCTAATGTGAATTATATGCAAATTTGTTGACTGATGCCAACGTGCACTGCATCCTGCCAATGGCAGCACATTACCCCATCCCTTAGTGAAAGGTTTTAGTGCCCCCCCCCCCTCCCAGTTTGGATTGTGGTATCTTACCCCCTATATATTGTTCCTTTGTGTCTATGTTTCTGCATGTGTGTCAGTGTGTATTTAGGTGTGTGTATGTGTATATGTGCATACATCTCAGAATCTCGCCAACACTACACACAAATACAACCCTGCATTTCAACGTCACCATTATATATAACCATACCACTGCCTTCAAAAACCACACTACATAAAAATGCATGCCTGCATTCAAACGCCAACACCACATACAGACACACATCCTACATTCATTCAGACATACTCCATACAAAAACATGCTTACATTTAAAAGCATAAACACTGCTTAGTACTAAATACATAAAAAAAAAAAAAAAAAAATTGTGGTTGCTTTTTACATTTTAAAGTTGGGGGGTGGAGAGGGGGGGGGTGTGCCAAAACTAGGACCCGCCCCGGGTGCCAAATGCTCTAGGTACGCCCCTGCTCCCCTCTGTTGTAAAGAATGAGCAGTTTTGAATGGTTTGACTTCCTACCAGAGATGCCCTGGTTGCCACCCCCTGTCACCACTACCTATGCCAGTAGCAGTAACTTCCATTAGCCCTCCTGAGCTAAACCCGGCAATGCTGATCCCTCTCAGTCTATGAGACTTACCCTGCACTGCATTCTTGGTGATTTCCTGCTCTCCTGTGTTATTGGAGGTGGTGAGTGAGTTAATCGGCAGACCCCAAATAAGAAGTCATACCTTTTAAAAATGTTTTTAACTGCTTACAAAAAAGGGGTGCAAGGGAACTGTAGTGATTATGGTGCTTGGAGCTTTCCCTTAAGATGCCCACTCGGTATTTTTACTATTCAAACAATTTAATAAAATATGCACATCTGCATTTGTTTTAACATGCTTAAGTAAACAAAACATTAGCAATGCTGATATTTAATTAAAGTATATCTGATACTTAAATAGACTGTTCTTACTCATGAACTGAAACATCAATATTAAACAGAGCTGTGAACAGCCAGCATGTGATTGTACATTTGGAAACTACAGGATATATGCTAAAACAACTTTACAAATGAAGCTAAACAGAGCATAGTAAAAAAAAAAAAAAATCAGATCTCTATAATTTGGAACCGTTGCTGTGTGAGATTCTGGTGGCTGTAGTTGCAATTAGTGGCATGAAAGGACCACGGCATGCTTCATGAACATTACAGCTCTGTGTAGTTGTGGTTAGTTAAAGGGATTCTCTAGTGCCAGGAAAACAAACTCGTTAACACCCCTTCAGACACTAACGTAAATCCGATGTCCCTCTGCACTGGGTCAGGCTTCGCCCACGGTCCTCCCAGCCGGTGGGGGAGACCTAATGTGCATGCGCGGCAATGGCCGTGCTGGCATCAGGATTTATTCAATGCTTTCCTATGGAGATTCCGGTGATGCTGGAAGTCCTCATGCATAGCGTTCGGGCGTTCAGCATCGTTTGGATGACTAAAAGTCGTCTAAGCACCCGGAAGTCCCTCTAGTGGCTGCCTTGTAGACAGCCACTAGAGGAGAACTTAACCCTGCAAGGTAATTGTTGCAGTTTCTCTGCAAGTGCAAATATTACCACTGTAGGGTTAAGTGGCATGGAACATTGTACCCAGACCACTTCAATGAGCTGAAGTGGTGTGGTTTTCTACAGTGTCCCTTTAAGGTGCTGTCCATTAGTTGTCTTTTGTCAAACAGTTTTTTAGCTGTTTGACAAAAAGTTGGAAGTTGGGTTCTCCCTGGGGCCCCTGGATCAGTGATGGCGAACATTTTTGAGCCTGTGTGCCAAAACCGCAATACAAACCAACTTTTTTTCCTCAAAGTGCCAACACAGCAATTAAAACTGAATACTGAGGTTTAAGTTTAGAAAAAAACAACTCTAACAGTTGTCCGAACTAATTAACATCTTTTGCTTTAAAAGAGGAACACAACAACAGAGTTCAATGATAGAAGCTGTTTTTTTATTGAAAAAACATAAATTCTAGTAAATGAAAACACACTGGTGTTCAGTGGTGCTTCACCTTATTAAGGACCTGTTTCCACCTATCCACCTGCAGTTTGCCCGCATCTTACATGCTGCTTTGGCACAGATTACATCAGAATTACATCCTTCTTACACCCGGTTTTGGTGCAGCTCCGTTTGTATGTCAATGGACATGTATTTTTCATCAGGTTTCTGTCTGCCCAGCGGCACCAAAACTGCATGTAAACTGTGCCAAAGATATGATCAATGGGGCTGTTCTGACTTACTAATAACAATTTATAAAACTAAAATGTAATTTAGATCAAGAACTATGTATCTTATTTCTACAGACTGACTTCTAAACACATTTATTGTAGTTTTAAGATAGATTACTGGGAGTATTATTGCTGTGGAGCTCTGTGATATACTCAGACACATTACTGGGAGTATTATTGCCGTGGAGCTCTGTTATACATTCGGACACATTACTGGGAGTAATATTTCCGTGGAGCTCTGTTATACACACAGACACATTACTGGGAGTATTATTGCTGTGGAGCTCTGTTATACGCTCAGGCACATTACTGGGAGTATTATTGCTGTGGAGCTCTGTTATACACTCAGACACATTACTGGGAGTATTATTGCGGTGGAGCTCTTTTATACACTCAGACACATTACTGGGAGTATTATTGCTGTGGAACTCCGTTATACACTCAGACAGAGCAACAATATGAAGCTCCTAGAAAAGAGGGACATTATGAGAGAAAAGAGGGACAGAGGGGTTTGAACCAAAAATAGGGACTGTCCCTCCTAAACAGGGACACTTGGGAGGTATGAGTAACTGCATAACACACCTAATGGAGCATTGGGCAGGGTATCTGAGATTTTGTTTATTTTGCATTAGTTAGATGCATGTTTTTTCTTTTTTGTTTTAAATAAATAAATGCAGAAACCACCTGTACATTAGCTCGATTCCACGTTTTCCCTCCCAGCAGTAATGAAGAGAAATGCTGAGACCTGTACAGCTAGATGAATGTTACCCAGAAAGCCTTGAGAAATACACAGATCTCCCCATTGGATTGTGTTTATCAGAGTTTATCAGAGAGTGTGTGCTTGTAGCGATCAGCTGACTGGTTTTCTTATTAAAGAGACAATGTATCTTATATTATCTGTATTTAATGCATCCAATATAATTATTTAAGCGTTAAATTGTTGGGGCAGGGCCGGACCATCGAGCTGATAGGACGCCATCTTTCACAGCTCTGGTCTGGTCATCTGCAACCGTCTTGGTTCTTTATAAAGGCTTTCATCTATTACCACTTACTATTTGACAGAAATAATCCTCCATCAACATTTTGATAAGCTTTTTGTGAAATTTACCCTTTGAGAACTCGTTTTACAAACTGCTCACTGCGAGACCTGTAATTTGGTTGAGAAGCCATGTTCTCTCAGCAAGAGGATTCAACTTAGGATCAATATTGCTGTGTACAAACAGAGTGACAGAACCTCTCCCCTTTATTTTGATCTCCCGGCGGCATCAGCGGAGGGCGCGGAGGGAGCAGTGCTGGAACAGCACGTAAGTTGCACTGCCCTCCATCCCACCCACCCACCAACTGTACGAAAGCAGAGTAGGCGGCTGCCATTTTGGGTAGGCAGGTGCCTACTCTGCATTGCTGCCGGAGGGCCTGAGGCTGCCCCCAGGTGACTTATGGCTGTGTGCCCACAGAGAGGGCTTGGCATGCCAGCTGGCATGCATGCTATAGGTTTGCCATCGCTGTCCTAGATTGTCTAATAATAATATTTTCTAATAGTCTTCTATCAGTTTATGGAATAATTTATTCATAATATTATGTTATATATATATATATATATATATATATATATTTTATTTTTTTTTTTTTTTTTTTTTTTTTGAAGCACACTGATTGGCCCCTTTTCACACTTTTTTGGTTTGTTCCCCTAATTTTGATTCCAACTCGAAATTTGGCCCAGCCAAACAGACATCCAATCACATTTTGGGTGTCTTTGGGAAAAAAAGATTTGGCCGAATGGAAATATTGTGCTGTGCATACATCATACAAAAACACACAGTTATTTAGTTAATATTCTTAAGAGAGTCAGTAGTGTTTATGCTAATCTGAAATATTAATAGTAATTATCTTTATAAATTCTTACATTAATAATGCAAACTATATATTACTATGTGTAATTGTAACACAACATGGAGAAATAAAGTAAACAGAGTGCAGGTCAGGAGTCCGGATACAAGTCAACGGCTTGTGAGCTGCACCACTGTAACCACCTAACAGGGAGCTACAATTAGGGGGTAACCCTCCAAAATATGTAGGCAATAGGAGACAGTGATTTATAGAATCCTACAAGGGGAAAATAACATCAGGACAGGAGAGCTGCACTGGTATAAGATATGAGGAAAGGGGACCCCACCTTTAATCAATTTAAAGATAAAAAGGGATATGCAAACAAAACGTATAACTTGAAAAAAGTGAGATCTACAAAACGGTGCCCAGGGGGTCCATTATCTGGAGTACTAAATAGCATCTAAGTTCCAGTTCCCCCAGTGTCCGACTGACGGGAAGGTAATGTAGACGAGGTTAGGGAGAGAGAAAAGGCCACAGAGAACAAGGGACCAGGTAATCTGGTCTAAACGTAGATGAAAAGCCTCAAAGAAGAAAAATCTCTCAATTCACCCTAAGAGTTACCTCAACCCCGTGGACTGCGGTGTTTATGCTACTTTGAAATATTTATTTTAATTATATTTATATATTCTTACTTTAGTAATGCAAACTATATATTACTATGTGTAATTGTACATTTCAGATCCTTTAATTTTCACCTCCTCAAAACACTAAAAAGGTTTATTAATTGGTTGATATAATATTTTTCAACTGTCTACCCTAATAGTGGGACTTTTTTATGGGTGATCTAAATCTTTATAGAAGAACAGAGGTTTTATGACTGCAAGAGTTATACCACTAATACCATATGACAGTTCATTTTATAGGGTTAAAGATAAATTATATAGAAGTTTAATTAAATGTCCATAGAATATGACAGAAGATTGTATCATACTGGTGATGAATTGAAAACCATATGTTAGGCAGGAAATTTGACTTGTGCCTTGTTAACATACATATAGTTAAATGTGCTTTAATATTCCCAGTTTTTATGGACAAGAATATTTTACCTCTATTTCACCGTTACATTAATGTTAAGGATAGCAAATATTTTGTGCCACAGAAATGTATCGTCACAAGCCCAAACTGCAAAGAATGAAATGTTCAAATGTTAAACTCAGATGATGTTCATTAAACCTGCTATCATTCATAAAAGGAAAACTAGGAATTGGGGCAAATTAGCCCAAATTTTTTTTTAAACATCTCTGATATTACCTGAAATAGCCCCAGATTGGATGTTATTCTAGAGGTATCCAAAACAAATAAAAGCGAAAAATGTACAAGGATAAGGATTTTAACAGGTTCAAACTTCTCAAACCTTTAGGATATGAAATCACTTAGAATAATGTAAACCATGATAATTCTCCCTACTAATGTATTTGGTTGTAAACATTTTAGCATTTATGTTCCTCTTGGTTGTGATGGTGTTGGAAGAAAGGAGATTTAATATAAGGCAAAGAACAGGTTTTTTCTTTTTTTTACAGTAATAGAGCAATAAGGATTTGGAATTCATTGCCTGAAGAGGTGGTTTTGTCAGAGTCTATACAGATATTTAAACAGCAATTGGATAAATACTTGCAAAAATATAACATACAGGGATATCATTTCTAATTAGCGGGGTAAAAGCGGCTTGATCCAAGGAGATATCTGACTGCTATTTTGGGGTCAAGAAGAAATTTTTTCCTAGTTTGTTGCAAAATTGGAAGCAAATCAGACTAGGTTTTTTTGCCTTCTTTTGAATCAACAGCTAAAACATACGATATATACTCGAGTATAAGCCGACCCGAATATAAGCGGAGGCCCCTAATTTTACCCCAAAAAACTGGGAAAACCTATTGACTCAAGTATAAGACTAGGGTGGGAAATGCAGCAGCTACTGGTACATTTCTAAATAAAATTAGATCCTAAAAAAATTATATTAATTGAATATTTATTTACAGTGTGTGTATATAATGAATGCAGTGTGTGTGTATGAATGCAGTGTGTGTGTATGAATGCAGTGTGTGTGTATGAATGCAGTGTGTGTATATGAGTACAGTGTGTGTATATGAGTGCAGTGTGTGTATGAGTGCAGTGTGTATGAATGCAGTGTGTGTATGAATGCAGTGTGTGTATGAGTGCAGTGTGTGTATGAGTGCAGTGTGAGTGTATGAGTGCAGTGTGTGCGTATGAGTGCAGTGTGTGCGTATGAGTGCAGTGTGTGTGTGTGTGTGTGTGTATTGCAGATCCTTGGTGGAGGGTGGGCATTTTTATTATTTTTTTTAAATAATTGTAATAATTTTTTTGTTTTATTAATATTTTTTTATTATTATTATTTTTTATTTTATTATTATTTTATTATTTTATTTTATTATTATATTTATTTATTTTTTCGTCCCCCCTCCTTGCTTGATACATGGCAGGGAGCGGGGCTCTCACTCCCTGGTGGTCCAGTGGCATTTGCAGTTCAGTGGAGGGGGCTGGCAGGAAGCACTTACCTCTCCTGCAGCTCCTGTCAGCTCCCTTCTCCTCAGCGCCGGTCAGGTCAGCTCCCACTGTAAGTCTCGCGAAAGCCGCACTATGACCCCGCGGCTCTCGCGAGACTTACACTGGGAGCTGACAGAGGTGCTGACCGGACTGTCGCGGAGGAGAAGGGAGCTGACAGGAGCTGCAGGAGAGGTAAGTAAACGCACACAGCCCCATTGTCTGTATTATGGCAATGTAAATTGCCATAATACAGACATTGACTCGAGTATAAGTCGAGTTGGGGTTTTTCAGCACAAAAAATGTGCTGAAAAACTCGACTTATACTCGAGTATATACGGTATGTGAGGAAGGCTGAACTTGATGGACATAAGTCTCTTTTTAGCTATGTAACTATGTAACTCTATAGGACAGAACTCCTATTACAGAGGTAACATCACATATGCAGAACTGTTACTGATACAGACAGAATAGTTTGCGTTGCCTGATGTACTGCAAACCTTGGTGGTAGGTCTCCATATACACATTAGCATTAGTTCATTAAAAATGTTATTTCATTTTAAGTGAGGAGAGGACATGACTTTCTTGATACAATAGGAGGTGATCTACAGACAATACACCTTAAACCATGTGAAGCTGTTCACTAAAACACATCCTTACCACACACTGTCCCCCCACTCACACACTGGCACCCCTTCATACATAGTCACCACCCCACACACACTTGCACCCCCCCCCCTATACACATACACACTGCCACTCAACACTCAACACACACTCACACACTGGCACTTCTACACACCTTGTCACTCCCCCCACACACTGACCCCCCCCCCCACACACTGTCACCCCCCACACACTGTCACCCCCTCCACACACTGTCATCCCCACAGACACTGTCACCCCCACACACACACTGTCACTTCCCTCACACACTGTCACCCCGCACAGACACTGTCAACCCCACACACACTGTCACTACCCCCACACATTGTCACCAACAAGAGACAATGTCAACCCCCACCCACTCCCCTCCACACACACTGTCGAAGCATTCTGATGAAAAAAAGGGGCAGGGGTTATATATGGAGAGATGGAGTCATTGCCATAGATGCATGCATGCCTGGACTGGACATTTGTAAGGGGGAAAAGGGGGGGGGGGGAATAGTCAAAATGACCATGACCACTTGGGTCGCCAAACAAAAAAATCACTGCTCAGGCGTCTGTGACCCTAGGATCGCCCTGAATGTAATGTGTGTCTATACCAAGTTCAGTAACATTCTCATCACCTTGAACAGCTATACTTGAGAAGGGAGTATAGTCTGATAGCGAGCACGCTGGACATTTTACAAGTTCCTTCACTTTTATAAGGATGTCTGACAGTTAAGTTCACCTGGTTCAGTTTTGCAAATTGTCAAGGTATCAAATTGCTGTGATTATCAACTCAGACATCCACACAAATTAACTGATAAATCCAAACTTCTAACTTATATCTTGGACATAATTCAGTTTAAATACCTCAAGTTTTGGAATTTGATACCCCTCAGAGGGTAATTAGAGTAGTTCCCCCCCCCCCCCCCCCAAAAAAAATGAATTTACAGTCTTTTGAGTTATTATAAGCATAAAGTACATGACTTGTAATAGCTTGCTTCCACTGTACACATATTCTGTGTTCCAATAAAAGTACTGTCAAGAGCATTTGTTGTACTTTGTCATCAACGCAGCTTCTCTTCAAAGCATTCATGTGACAAATCACAAGATCACAAACGCAGACAATAATTCATCCCTTAATCCAATCAGAGAGCTGTGCAGAGCATCGGCAATGTCAAGAACCTGTCAGGATTCAGCCCCATTCTTCATCCGAGCTGAGCGAGAGAATCTGGTTCCACGTGTACAGGAATTTCCAAATGAGTCCTCAAGATAAATTGAGCGTGTTGGATGATTTAACGTCATGAACGACCATGTTTTCCCATTTACACTTATTGACAGTCCTGATATATGAACTGACTGTTATATTTCAATACAGAGGTAATTAATTATAGTAAGGAGACGTCTCATTTCCAAGGATTACACTTTTACAGTCACTTTACACACAGCTAGATGGATAGACAGACAGACCGATTGCTAGATAGATAGATAGACAGACAGACAGACCGATTGATAGATAGATAGATAGTTTTTTTTGTTGATTTAAAAGATCATACCAATTGAAAATGATCACCTGCTGTATTTATTATGATTAAATCTCTCTACAAAAGTAATATGCCTCAAAAGGGGACAGAAAGTGAACTTTGCTTTGTCACTATGATCTTCGGTAGCCACTACGGGGTGAAAATCACCGGCTATAAATAGTATGTTTACAAATTTCTTCAGCCATAAATAGTATGTTTTTTTACAAATTTCTGGATATTTATTTTGCTACATTATTACACTATGGTTAACTTATTTTAATCTGGTAATTCAGCTACCGTTTAGATGCATGGAATTTAATACAGTAAACCGAATAGTATAATCAGGTTGCATGGGTGGGCATAGACCCATTATATAGTGAGAATAGATGCAGTATCATTTTTTTTATAACTTGTCAGGCTGTACAGGATGTAACTGCACCAAGTACGTAGTTTAACGTTTGTTTATTTATTATGACTTTAACCCAGTCTCCACCACATTGCAGGTAAAAAGCCTGCCCAATCTTTTTACATTTTATACAAGCTATATTAAAACATATATGTATTTATATATTTGGTAAAAGTGCTGTAGATTCTGTAAATCCAATTATAATTCTGCACTGTGCATGCTCCAGGCTATTCAGCTCTCAAACAGGTACCTTACCTGCTGTGTCTATACTACACGCTGGCTGATGACATAAATGGGACAAAAAGACATTTCTTGTCAGTGTGCACCCACGTAGCCAGTTTAGGAATTAAAAGTGAGCACGGTATTTTGCAGCGTTACTAGAACTGTAAATGTATCCTTACTGGTAAATCATAAATAAATCATTTTAATAACATTTAATAAATAAATAAAAAGTCAAAATGTCACATCAAAGAAAGTCAAAAGAGCAGGGGATTGATTTGCTATGTCCTATCCTGTAAAGACCTGTCCCAACAGGATTCGCGGATTGTGTCCTCCCCACGTGTGTGGGATGGCATGATAGCAGATTATTACAGACAGCTGAATATACATTTTGAAAGATTCTTTTTTAATGTCCTGGATTTACCTTATCTCTATTTCATTCCTATCCTCCAGTGATCTTACACGCTCTGACACAGAGTTATAGACAATTAAACCAGTAATGTGGGTATATACTGAAACATATTCTATTCTTTGCAGTGTGTACAAGGTGTCCTGTCCGCAGTATATCATTTTGACATGGGAGGGATTGCGGTATCTCCTGGAATTGAACATGCATGCATATCTACATACATATCCACAGTGATTCACATTATCACAAACGTATTATAGATTATGTATATTTTGGGTGACTGCCTTCTTATACATCCAGCACTCCCTTTAATTAGCATATACATACAGCCAGATCTCCATATGAACAGCGTACACACCTGGTTTATGGGTAACTGCTTGTATACCCAGCATCCATTAACTCTGTGCAATAATCTGGTTCATGTAGCTGCCTATGTATATACAGTTGTAATCAAAATTATTCAAACCCCATTAAAAACCAAGCTTTTTGTCAAAATGTACAGACTTTCAGCTGTTTGCAATGGACAAATCAAACAATAACCATTAGAAATAGCTCAACACAACACATGCTCTAAGTGGTTTTCCCTAATTCAACTGAAAATGAAGCTTATAATGACGTCTCCAGTCTCAAAATTATTCAACCCCCTGAATAGAATCCTCCACAACAGCACAAATATGCAAAACAGGTGTTGTTTTGTGCACGCCTGATGCAACTAATCAAGGGCTGCATTAGCTGCACTAGGTGTACTTGGGCTGGAACACTTGAAATACCTGACCTGGCTAGGGGTTTGTTGAGTGTCACGTTTGATTGCATGTTGGAAATATGGCTATGTCAAAAGAATGGTCCACAAAGTTAAGAGAAAAATCATTACCCTTTACAAACAAGGAACAGGATACAAAACAAAGTGAAGGCACTGAATGTTCCGAGAAACACAGTTGGAAATATAGTTCACAAGTTCAAAGTTGAAGCAAAAGTGGTTGGGGCATCAAAAGGAAGATATCGATGGCTGCAACCAGATTTGTGGTTGTGAAAAATCCTCAAGCGAATGCAAAAGACTTGCAGCAAGACTTGGTGGCAGCAGGCAGTGGGGTTGTGAGCACAGTAAGGCGCACAGTAAATGAGACATTTTTGGCCAAATGGATCAGCAGTATGTCTGGAGGAAGCTTTGCATCCTCTGGGAACCATATATTATCACATGTATAAAGTTAAGTACTCTAAGAGCGATACATTGTACAATTTATATGTAAGGGCCAAAAATAAATATAGCCCGTACTTAATTACAAATTGATGATGTACTATGTACAGAATTAGTGTATATTCCAGCTACAACACTTACATGTGTTCCCTTCACCACACAATATAAATGGTTCAAAAGATATTACAAGAAGTGGAGCGATGTTGAGGTGATCAACCCCTTCCCACATGCAACAAAGATTTAGGAAATGAAGGAATGGGTATACTTATACTCTTCAATGGATAGTAGTCACACGTTCAGATTCATTTGTTGCATATATAAAATAAAAACTTAAAAATAGTGATAGTGCAGATCTGTATATATGGTGTATAAATTGCACCTTTCATACAGTGCTACTCAACACATTTATGCACTTGATAATTGTAATCATAAAACAAATAAATCTGCACATAAATCATTAAAAGATGTAAGGTGCACAGCAGTCAGAATTGGTAAACAGATGACTGCTTACTAGATATGGTGGTGAGTGCGACGGTATATATTCCCGTGACTCACAAACACGCTTTCCCACACTGGGAGATGTCTCATACGAGTTTAGTCAGGCGAGGTATGAAATGGAGTCCATATTGCCAGCTGATCCGCTGTACTGCAATCGCCGTTCAGAGTTTGGGCGGCACATGATTAATACGAACTGAACCAATTGGAGAGACACTTTGCCCTATAAAAGTACTTTGGGAGCACGTAAGGAAGAAGCCTCATTACGTCCTGGCGAAGCCGTCTGTGAACGGCGAAACGCATAGACGACATCAACACGCACGGATGGTGGGAGGAGCCAAGCGGAAGCCGAAAAATTCGAACGGCGATTGCAGTAGAGCGGATCAGCTGGCAATATGGACTCCATTTCATACCTCGCCTGACTAAACTCGTATGAGACATCTCCCAGTGTGGGAAAGCGTGTTTGTGAGTCACGGGAATATATACCGTCGCACTCACCACCATATCTAGTAAGCAGTCATCTGTTTACCAATTCTGTTTCATTTGACTGCTGTGCACCTTACATCTTTTAATGATTTATGTGTAGATTTATTTGTTTTATGATTAAAATTATCAAGTGCATAAATGTGTTGAGTAGCACTGTATGAAAGGTGAAATTTTTTCTTTTATATATGCAACATATGAATCTGAACGTGTGACTACTATCCATTGAAGAGTATAAGTATACCCATTCCTTCATTTCCTAAATCTTTGCTGCATGTGGGAAGGGGTTGATCACCTAAATGTCGCTCCACTTCTTGTAATACTCATATATTATCACAGCTCAATATATTGGAGTAATTCACTTACCTATGTGTACTACTGCCCTCCTTCATAACAATTTGGTGAACCGTTGCTGCATTCATTGCCTTAGGGGCTATGTTGTGTATCATCCACCCATTACTCACACGTTACTGAGCGCACTCTGCTTACTCTTTGTGCACGTGACTGTTTCCATGTCTGGAAACAGTTCTGATTGCTCTTACATCTGTATAACATAGGAAGTCCAGACACTCGAAGTTAAGTGATAAAGCATGCTATAATGGAACATAGAAGCATGTGACAATGTTTCGGTTATACAATGTGACCTTTGTCAAGATATCACATTGATGAAAATGAACAAAAAGTCACATTGTGTGACCTAAACACTGTCATCTGCTTCTATGTTCCATCAAAGTCTGTTTTTTCACTGACTTTCCTACGTTGCTTGGGCTTGCTGTGGTGAATTTTGACAACCCTTTAGTCTGGAACATCTTGCTTTAACAAGAAGATTGTGTGTAAGACATGCGTGCAGTGCCCACTTTTACATATTTTGGATACTGTATTCACTTCTGTGGCCATTTCCGTGGGGCTCCTGTTTAGCTATAGTCATTAAAGCTTTGTCTACTTATCTTCTTTGCATAATGTTCCACCACTCGTTGTCCAAAATAGTTGCAATTTTTGTCAGTAGTAAATAGCCTCACTGACAATTTAATTATTTTTTTAGTTTTTTTCTGCATCGTTGACCTCATCTACACAATCAGTTAGTTTTTACATCATTGGGAAATGAGGCTTCCTAAATGTTTATGTTGTCTCTTTCCATTATAACAAAAATATTTTAAGAAGACAAGCGTAACACCAACACATTGTAATGTACACTTCACCTCTCTAATATTGAAGGCTTATTTTATTAAATTTTTGCCCTGTTATAGATAGAGGATACCATAAAACGGCACAATATATCAAGCACCATGGGGATAACAGCAATGGATAAAAGCATTTAATCCATCAGCCAGACATTTATTCTATATCTACATAATGATAGTTAGCCTTTGTTGTGGACTCTATTTCCCATAATCCTTAGCTCGCTGACATATTCAATGTTTTCCGTTTGCCATTACTAATATACACCCTTGGAATATACTAAGCCTATAAAATGATTGCTACAGATGACCTTGATATAGACAGAAAGTCGTCTGGATAGTCATTTGCTGACACTCTGATCAATGTCTCTTAAAATAACATATTTGCTAAAGGTCGAAAAGACAACATATTGCATCTGTCAGAAATGCTGTCTTCAACTGTGAAGGACGTGGGGTCAATTCCGAGCTGCTTTGTATGTTCTTGGTGTTTAATCCCTTTATGGACACAGAACAAATACATAGTATGATCTTTCAACATATATAAAGCAGATTCAATCTTCCTTCGAAGGCACTTATATCTTTAATTTAGAAAGAAATGTATATCTATATCCCAGGAAAAGCATTTAGGTATTATATTGATAACATGTTTATTTATCACAGATGGCAAACATATTCTCACCATGTACCAAACGGCAAGGCATATTTGCAAAAAAGATAAGTCAATAGATGAATGAAATGAGACTGGGCAGTGTAAATTTACTGAAACAATGAACATGGTTATAAAAGGGATAAATACAAACAAAAACTATAAAATAAAAAAATAAAAAAGAATTAGGAACACATTGAATTACAGACTTGAAAAATGTGATAAGTATGAGAATGTTCACTGATCATTCTGGAAAAGTGAAAAGGCCTGTGATGGTATATTCAAGTATTTTCAAGGTCAGTATCATGGCTTTTCTGGAGATATTGCCATCCCTTCAGTTTGTAGATAGCACAAAGGACATACGTTAATGTTAAAAGAATAGATATTTCATTTGAAATCATGTTTTGCAGAGTATTGTTTTGCACTTTGTGTTGCTATATATTCATGGGGCTTATTTTCAGTCTTATCGTTCCTTTTTACTGGCCAGCCTCTATTTGCTAAAGTGCCTGTTATTACCGCTAGTAAGAATCGGCTATTTTACTGACAGCCAAATATCACCAGTGGCAACAGAGAAATACAGGTCGGTATTTTGCAAGCAGACCTTATTGGTGAACAAAACCTGTTGTTGAATAACAGTCACTACTAAATACCAGATTTTTTTTATAGCAATAGCTTGCAGTTCCTAATTACCAACAATGTTGGAAATTAACTTTTTGTTTTTTGGGGGGCTTTTTCTATATGCACACCTGAGAAGACAGACACCAGCTTTGTTCAAGTGGTTAAACCAAGTCAAGTCAAGCAGAGCCTCGTGTCAGCAAGGTATCTTGCCCAGGTGTACTTCCACTTGCATACAGTCGGTCAAGAATTATTCCATTCAAGACATGTCTTTAGACTGGCTGCCTGCCCTTCTACATTTACTGCCCAATAGAAGACAAGTTATCTTTTTATCGTTTACCTTCAAGGTGTGTTGGCCTTTGGAATGTCCCAGTAAAAGGTGCAATTGTGAGGAAAAGAGCAACATAAGAGCACTCACCATAGGAATAGAATTGCCTTCAATATTTACCATTTTGCACCCAAAATAGAACCTTTTGATGTAAAGATTCCAAGGATTGCCCGATTCTCAGACAGTCGATGTTGACATAATGCTTGCTTATGCACGTGTACTTTTCTTTGACTTCCTACTAAGGGGAACTGTTTATTCAATTGAGCTGACCTTTTCTTGCCTTATTTACTGCTAAATAAAATAATCTTGAAAATGTCCAAATGAAAATGACAATTTTAAACAGGCGTAATATTGCTTTTTTTAGTGACTACTTGAAATTAGTGTAACATTGTAGCATTACTTAAATAAACAGATATTGCTGTACATGATGCTATAAAGACGAAGGCTACTGTCCAAAGTATATTTTTTGTAGTTATGAACGCTTAAGGTTAGGAGACATTACATGTTGTGGTTGTCAGACTTGTGATTAAGAAGAAAAAGGACTTAAGGGTGGGTTGTAAAGTATGTTAGCCTCAGCCAGTTTCTCCTAACCATACTTAGCTTCTTCTCATTAAAATTAAAGTGATTCTCCAGCTCCATAACATCTCAGTGGAGTTTAATCCTAGAGCACCTTCTTACCTGTAGGCGAATGGTCCAACACTTTAACACATTTTCTTCTATAGAGACTAGGCAGCAATAATTGTCACTTTCGGTGCTGACATTTTTAGCCTGTCTATTATGCAAAAAAAAAATCAAAAAAGTATAACTCTAAAAGGTAAGGTGGCATTGAAAAGAAGTTGTTATGGTGATATTTCTTATTTCCTTCCACTCTTCTTTGTTTCCTTCTTTTCTTATTTCTCCACATAATGTATTACAACGAGCCATTCCATCCACCATAGAGCGGTCCTACAGAATGGATATTGCTTCAGGCATTAGTTACAATATATCAGACCTGCACAGTGCATTGTTTTTGATATAACAAAAGAACTGACATCATTGTGATAAGCCGTGAGAGCTATGCAGTGTAGAACCGAATCTACTGTGTGCTTCTGTTAACATGTGCCACAATGAAGCATCCTGCATTGGATATATCTGTGGTGACACAATGAGACGAGGCACAGGTTCTGTGCTTGGGGCAACAATCTGGTGTACATCAAGGCCTAAGATTGCCTGTCCTGGCACAAAAACCACATAAGGTTTCAATATTCCTCTTTAGAATGCACTTTAACTGCAGGCTTTAAAATGAAATATGACAGAAAATCCACAGAGACAAAGAAATGCAAAGTAACTACAGCTTTGTACAGGAATGTATAAAAAGTGTGAATACAGAGAAAAGGAAAGCAATCAAACCAGACGACAGGTTGCATTAAATTATCCGCCTTGCCTGCTGTGTGTATATTTTTTTAAATTAGTGATTACCAAATGTTTATGTGCAACATCACATTTACTAAGTGTTGAACACGAGCGACTGTTAGTTTATAAACATTATCCAATGATAAATCGTAGTCCCGTTGTGAGTTTGTCTCATCGTATAAACAAGTCCGAGGACGCACTGAGATGAATAACAAATCACCTGCCTGCTGAATACAAATCATTTTTTTGTTGCTTTGGTCGAGCACAGATAAACCTCCGGGTTTCAACCATAACAAACACATGCCATTATTTGCTTAATAAGCACAATTTACTTTCAGTTACCAAAGCGCGTGAAAACTCACTTTCAAATGCATGGGTCGAGTGTGATCAGTCTGTACAGTTCTAGATGGTCAATTTTCAAATACAGACCACCAGCTTTATCGCTAGTGGCGTTCTACGCTTTTCATGAATCCACCATCACCATTTAGCATTGGCCAGATAAGTAATAGTCTGCAGGTAAACAAGAGCTGTAGTTCTATAAGGTGTAAACAATCAAGAAACACATTGGATCAGAGCTACATATAAAGATTATTGTCTTACGATGCATACCATATATAAGTTTAAAAAAAGTTATGGAATGTAGATTTGTGCACTATAAAAAAAGTTGGTTTGTAGGAATCGATTCTACATTTGTCCACGTGGTGGTTTGGTTTGAACATATTTCAGCCCTGATATAGTTTCAGGGAAGTGATTCAGACAAACCAAAATGACACTAAGATTAATTAATCAATGTAATGCAAAATGTGAATATTATGTATATATTTTGCAGTAAACTGGTAGATGCATTACTGATCTAATTGGTTCACAGTTCAAGTGAGAAAACGTAACCAATAAAGAGAAAAAAGGAGCGGTAAAAAAATCCATATATATTATTTATTTATTTATTATTTATTAAAAATTCTTAAGAAACACAGTCTTGTTACCCATAGGGTCTCGATGCGCATACCAGCATAAAAACAGATAAAATATAAAACAGATAAAAAATATATATTCACATATTATATAGTTATTAAGTATATATAGATAAATATATATTATTATTATATAACTCTATAGATAAATATATAGTATTATTATTATTATTATTATTATTATTATTATATAAATCTATAGATAAATATATAGTATTATTATTATATAAATCTATAGATAAATATATATTATTATTATTATTATTATTATATAAATCTATAGATAAATATAGATATATTTTTTTGCTTCTCCTCTTTTCCCCTCTATTGATCACTTCTGTGATCTGTGAATAAAATCCCCAGCCACCAATCATAATTTTTGTTTGGTTTAACAGATCGAACTCCAAATCAGCAATCAAACTTGGATTCCAATATTGTTGAATAGGTGAGGCAATGGCTGAGTGACAGGCAACAGAGGGTTGTAGTCAATGGAGTATTTTCGAAGCTTGAGCTTGTCACCAGTGGGGTACCTCAGGGATCTGTACTTGGACCCATTTTCTCTTTTTAACTGACATTTAATGTGGATAAATGCAAGATAATGCATCTTGGACGTAAAAACCCGAGGGCAGAGTACAGAATATTTGATAGAGTCCTAACCTCAACATCTGAGGAAAGGGATTTAGGGGCGATTATTTCTGATGACTTAAAGGTAGGCAGACAATGTAATAGAGCAGCAGGAAATGCTAGCAGAATGCTTGGTTGTATAGGGAGAGGTATTAGCAGTAGAAAGAGCTCATGCCATTGTACAGAACACTGGTGAGACCTCACTTGGAGTACTGTACACAGTACTGGAGACTGTATCTCCAGAAGGATATTGATACTTTAGAGAGAGTTCAGAGAAGGGCTACTAAACTGGTTCATGGATTGCAGGATAAAACTTACCAGGAAAGGTTAAAGGACCTTAACATGTATAGCTTGGAGGAAAGACGTGACAGGGGAGATAGAAACATTTAAATACATAAAGAGAATCAACACAGTAATGGAGGAGACTATGTTTAAAAGAAGAAAAACTACCACAACAAGAGGACATAGTCTTACATTAGCGGGGCAAAGGTTTAAAAATAATATCCAGAAATATTACTTTACTGAGAGGGTAGTGGATGCATGGAATAGACTTCCAGCTGAAGTGGTAGAGGTTAACACAGTAAAGGAGTTTAAGCATGTGTGGGATAGGCATAAGGCTATCCTAACTATAAGATAAGGCCAGGCACTAATGAAAGTATTTAGAAAAATGGGCAGACTAGATGGGCCGAATGGTTCTTATCTGCCGTCACATTCTATGTTTCTATGTTTCTAAACGAAACGGTTTTGTCTCATGATTCATTCATATAACATTTCAGAGTTCGGGGTTTGACGTACTCCCAATTGTCCAATCGAACCGCTATTCTTTTAAAATCAAATGCACAAGTCTACTGCAATATAGAAACCAATATTAGCTAAAAACATAACAAACTATGCCAAGGTTATACCCTGGAGCTGATACTTAGTGAATAAGTCCTCTCCTGGAAGCCAACATCCGAAGAGAATAACCACTCAATTAAGTTCTCAATAGAGAATTATGTATTTAGCACAGGTGTTTAAAGATATTAATATGGAGGTTGATGATATAAATTTCAATATGCTTTATGCAATATATAGCAAATGTCACGTATTCTTCACTTATATCTAATACTTTTTGGATATCTGCGAAACATATTTTTACGTTTGTCTCTTAGATTTCTTTCTAAATAGCAAATAGGTCACAGGGTTATGAAGAGTCTTTCATGTTAGCAGATTATATGGAAGAAGGAGATTATTATTTGCTACCTAATTTTACCTAATTAACAATCTAATGATCATAAGTTGTTTGGGGCATGACAGGTGCTCTTTAACCCCTTAAGGACACATGACGTGTGTGACATGTCATGATTCCCTTTTATTCCAGAAGTTTGGTCCTTAAGGGGTTAAGTTATTGGTAAACTTACTAGAGATTCCTGTATAACATTTAACACCAAAAGGGCAAATGACGGAAATATTCTGTCATGATTCCCTTTTATCCCAGAAGTTTGATCCTTAAGGGGTTAATTAGAGTTTGGACTGTTGCTACATCACTTGTTCCTTCTTTTAAGAGCACCTTTCTCATAGTCTGAGAATACTTTTGGGTATATATTTTATTTATTTTGTTAATTCTTTATTTTTGTTGTGCATTGTTAAAACAAAGAGCATCAGGCATGGCATTACAGGAGAACATTATAGGAGAACAATAATATGGTGCTTGCTAGCCAGTATAACTGCACACATTTTTTGTTTTGTAAGTAAAGAATTCAAGATTATAACAGTAGGGTAATAGTAGAGTGGGAATAGAAACCCTAGGAGACCCCGTGATAGGCAGACTGTGGAACCCCCATTTAGAATATAGAAGTATGCTCCCCACATCATACAATAACAATGGGTGCAGTACTGTGACACCCTGCAGGAGACTGCAAGTTCAAGGTTCCGTCCCAAGATCAGCCAACGCCCTGCTGTGGTATCCCAGTGTCCAGCCACAAGTGTCTCAAGATTGGGCCAGGTGTCTCAGGTAGGTGAAGGCATACCGGCTTGGGAGAATCATATGGCAGGCTTAGTGTTGTCTGTATGGTGCTCCCAGGTGTCGTCAGTGGTTTGGGATGCAGGCACTGCTGAAGCTTCAGAGCAGGTCGTGGCTGGTAGCAGGGATTTAGGTGTGTGGCTTTTCGGCTGTGGTGATTCCCAGCTGCATCGGAGTACTGGCATGTAGCTTTGCGACCCGGTAAGTGCGGTCGTCTCCGCCGCCGACTTTGTCCACGTGTTTGCTCCGGGAGCGTGGATGCGGTGGTTGGGCTTGTGGCTCCTGGAGGGCATCAGCTTGCTGGCGCTCACGAATCTTGCGCTCTAGCCGTCTCCAGAAAGCCGAGAAGATTGCATCCAGTTTGTCCTCCAGCTCATGATGGGTGTCTCTGGGGTCCGGGGGCCACGCGTTTGCCGCCATTTTAAGTGAGTCACAGGAGGTTCTAGTAGCTCTAGTGGCTTGTGCTCTCCCAGTTGCCTCCGCTGCTTGGACCGGGATAACCCCCGCCGGTCCAAGGGGGGGGTGACGGGGCTCTTGGGTGGGAACAGATGCTTTGGTGCACTGCTGGATTGGGAGATCAGCTGCCTCTCCCGTCCCAAGCTTGCTAGGCCGCATGTGCCACACTGAGTTGAGTAAGTGCCCGAGAAGTCGCTGACTGCTGCACCATATGTCGGTTAGGTTAGTGAGCAAAACCCTTCACTCCGTGTGTGCTAGCTGAGCCAGATTAAGTTGCAGAGAGCTAATTATTACAAGATAGTTGAGGAGCTCATTCAAAAAGCATCTCTCCGCCATGATAGTCAGCCCCCCCCCCCCCCTTTTGGGTATATTTTGAATCATCTTTTAACAGCTGTTCAATATATTTTATCCTATATATATATTGTACCACTTTAAATGGCAGCTCTAGGATATTGGCATAGTTTGTTTATGTTTTTAGGTAATATTGGTTTCTATATTTGATCGTAGAAACTTTGTATGGTTGTTTCTCTCCTAAGAGAATAATAAACTATATCCTCCCCCATTTTTATCATGTCTTTTTTTTATTATTATTTATCGATTAACTTTATTATTTTGTATTTCTTTTTTATAAGTCTACTGCAATGTTAAGAAAAACAAACATAACAGGAAAGGTACGGGGGTCAATCCTAAATTTTGAACGGGATGCCTGCTGCCATATGTACATAATGCCTGCTTCTGCTCAATTTTGTTATTATGCCTGTGCTGCAGAAAAATGGGACTGGATCATTGTGAGTGCTTGGTTGAAGAACTCTTCTAAACAGGTTCTCTTTAATCTCCAAGATAGCCTATCTTTATGGAACTTTTCTTTTTAAATAAGCACATCATAGCATCCAAGCAATGCATCAACATAGCGTCAGGTAACCAAAATGATTGCTTTGTGGAGACATTGGAGAGTTATTTATACCAATGAAGATGGAGAACCCTGTATCTGTCTGTCTTCATTTCAAATTTGTAAAGAGATCTGGACAATTGCGAGTTTTAGAAAGTATCCAGCACGAATTGTCTATTTATTTTAAAGCTTCCTAAATGATTGACTTCTTATTGTAAGCTCTCATGTTTAAGACGGAAACAGACTGCTATTATCTGTGAGCATGCTTCATGTCCCACACTAAATTACTTTTAGAGATTGCTGGAGGGTGAAAATGCTTTGATGCTTCATAAAATCAACAAAGTCCCAACGAAAAACAAAACCATTCTTTTATATACTCTGTAATATCCCCTGCGCTTTATATTTCTGCTCCAAATATTAGTATAATAATCATAACATGCAATAAATAAAGATTAATAATGTGAAGTACAATGAATATAATTTATCCACCACGAACGCTCTTCCCTTTTTCAATCATTTTCACATTTGTGCAATAAGATTTAACTTTGGATTTGTCTTCCCACTGCCACCTTACTCTCTGTTTGTTGGATGGTTTTGCTATGGCATTAACCCATTTGTCACAGAGAATGTACCAAGGGTGACATGATCTAAAGGTGAGTGTCTATTCCTTGGTCTTCAGGGTTTATATTTTATCAGTGAACAATGTAAAAGAGGGTCTGTCTTCTAAACTGTTTTTAACAGACTAGGCGCTAGGCAAAAAGAGCGCAGAATATGTTTTACAAGTCATGCAAGCAAGGTACAGATTAAGATGTTTTTAATGGGTTTTCTGCAGCACTGTGAATCCTTTAATGCAACTGATTATCTATGAGAGAAGATCATTTGTATGTCAGTAATCAGGGCCGGACTGGGAACATAAAGCAGCCCTGGAAAAAAAATATTTCAGCCCTCTAATTCATTGTGTCATATAGTATGCTTGTATTGTTTATATGTATGCACTTTGAAGAAGACTTTTGTCTTACCTGCTGCCCATCGCTCTAGATGATCCATGGGTGTTACAGTGCTATAACCACCACCCTCCAGGATGCTCCCTGTCCGTTGTGACTGCCTCTGCTTGGGGACAATTCTTTAAGCAGGGAAA